>NC_056750.1:612465609-612570553 GCF_019279795.1 Protopterus annectens | reverse complement strand
TATTTAAAACCGAGGTTGCACTAAAAAGAAAAAGACACTACACTCACTCCTACACACTCTGTTCCACAAACACACATTACATATGTACAAACACCACCACTTTCAACACTTACACACACACACCTACCCTACACACAGAATGTGGGGTCATTGCCTCTACCATGAGTTATAACAGGAGCCCTCAACACAAGTGCCCACCCCTGCAAGCTCAAAAGTTGTTTTGTTGAAAATAATCACACAGCTCAAAATAATTTTACCCACTCCCAATGCACAGTATGTAGCCTTGCTGGGCAAGCACTTGTTTTACCCGAGAATGAATGAATGATCATTAAGATATCATGTACTGAGGACACACAGTCAAAGAAGAGTCACTGTTAGTTGAAACAAAGATATTCATCAACAGATCAATGAGCAACTAGAAGAATCTTTAACAGAAGACACTGAACCTTCATTGTATCTTTCATTTTAGGTGTTCCGAACTTCTCCATGCCTTGCCACCAAAAGTGCCATCTTAAAGTCCATAAAGTAAGCAAAAACACACTGATCCAATCCTTTACAGGTTTATCTTTCCTTTTTATAGCCAGAAAGATCCAAAAATGTTCCTGTTATTAAAAGAAATAAGGAAGGCACACACATTAGACAAAATGGAATCCTAAACATTTAGTGCTCCAATAAGTGGTGTCTTTCACTTTTAAAGAAAACATAAGGGAGGAAAAGTAGTTTTGGCACTGGGGAATCCACGAAAGACTCCACTGTAAGAACTGCCACACGAGAAAAAACTCATACCAAGTGTTAGCAGATTACCACCCAGAGATTAAAAATAAAGACCATTTTAGACAGAGGTACTTACAGAATCAGTCAGGAAGTGTGTGTTTTTTAGCATCATTACTATCATTACCTGCTATCCGGTGTCATTTGTCACAGCCTTTAAAATACAGAATATCATTATATTCACTTTTAAAACACCCATAGCTGTCCTACAATTAAGAAGGCACTGTGTTTATATTAGTCCAGAAAGAAGACTATTATTCAATAATATCTAGGAAGAAATCTGTAAGACTGAGAATCATTCAAGTGGAAAATGTTGACACTATATTGAAGACCTGTTGACAGCCAAACAAAGAAAATGCAAGATACAAATGGATGGTGATGGCAAAACTGCACTATTTGGTCTGCAAATGCTCAAGCATAGAATAATGTCTTGTCAAGTCCCCATAATTTTACCCATGCTCATGATTTAATACTGCAGTACATAGTAATCTATATTACAAGACAACCTATCATGGTATGTCCTCTCTTCAGGAGTTATAAACAAAAGCTTCAACAGCTGTAGTACTTCTCTACTCAGTAAAGCTGCACTTTTAAGAGAAGCATTGTGGCAGGCTGACAAGATCTCAGTATCTCATATCCAGGGTACCCAGTTCAATGCTGTGGGTCGGTATAATGGTTATGTCATTACAAGTTCCAGGGTTTGATTCTCACCTTTGAGAGGGAAATTTGCTATGCCTAAAAATGACTCACAGGGGCAACTAGCCTAGTACTTGCCTCCTAACCTATAATTCTGAATACAAATAATGACCTTAGTATAGTTTGCATCTGCCTCTATGCCGGTGTGAGTTCTGAGGGAATTCTTGATCTTTCCACATTGCAAAACATGCAAATTGGTTAGTATGTTTACCAACACAGACTTTTTTTTCTCTCTCTGCCCATCTGACATGAGTTGTGGCTGAAAAGGGCCCATGGACCCCCCCCACTAAATAAATAATAATCTAGCCTGTGCAGGTAAATCAAGGGTACTGAAATGCAGGGCTACTTTCCATTTAACTTTTTTACTGTTAAATCAAAAATGTTTTTATATTCAGCACAGATTTCTATACGAAGAAAAACCTAATGGCATTGACTAAAAGAAACAGTGTTACTGTGATTTTTTCTGCATTTGTTGAGACTTTAAACCATAGGAAATAAAGGAAGCACTAGTATATTGATTTAATGTTGTTAGATTGATATATACAGCCCCCTCCCCCCCACATACATGAAACAGAAGTTATGTGCAAGGTATCTGCTGGCTTACCCACACCATGTGTAACACAGAAGTGTGAACAAGATGTTATCATGCAAATAGTGCATCCTTACTGAATTTTAATTGTAATACAGATTTCTTTATAGTCTTATCCCTGCTGTACCAGTTACTGTTCAATATACTGACTTCTTCACTTGCTACTATTCCCTGGCCCTCCCCACCCCTGTGTCCCACACACTCTCATACAACTATGCAGGCTTGCTTTAGCAGAGTCCACTTACATACTACTATATGCAAAAAGGACAATGAGTTGGAAATCCGAATGAAATATGAGTAGGACAGGATACTAGAGCATCTATATAAATCACTGCATAAGAAGACAATCAGAGAAGACAGAGTGCTCACTGTAAATATTACCTTTCCCTACAGACGCCAACACCATTCCAAAGGCTTCTTTCGGTATACCGATTGGATAGGAACTTGCTGAATGATGAAAATCCCTTTAGGTTTACTATAACATTCAGAATAAGGCAATTAGGCATAATGCCCCCCCCCCCACCATTCCTAAGGGGGGCAGAAATGGCACTTCCCTGGCTGCTGGATGAGGTGCTAAATGAAACAATGACCAACCAGGTCCCATAGTTTCAGGATGCATCAGGTGACTAGTGCCCAACAGCAACTTGAAAGCACTACTGGCTCCCTCTGAAGTTGTGGATGTCAAAAATCAGACATTGGAAAATAAGTAGGTACACAACGTTTTTTTTTTCATTGTCACACTTTAGTAGTACTTGCAGCTTCCTTTATTTTGAAAATGTTTCAACAGGTGCATTTTGTTACTCAGTAGATAAAATTTCATGCCTGTGGCTGCTATTGTATGACTTCCAGGGCTCTGTCTAGGCATAGCTCCAAATTCCTTGTCATCCCATGTGCAGATTTGCAAATCTTTTTTTTTCTTCTATCTATATAATTAAGGTTCATTTGACATGTACTACAATTTTTCTTGTGAGCTGCTCATCTTCTGGCCTCAGATCACTTATTTACATCAAGATTACCAAATGCACTGGACTTCCAAGATGGTGGTCTGCACACTGATCAACAGCTTAACTTCATCTCTCCCAGGGTGAAAACAGAAATTGCAGCCAGCGATATTGTCAACTTGAGTAAAATTCACAGTTAAAAAAGCAACAGAAATCCAAAAGAAAAAAATGGCACAAACGGAGCAAGAGAATTGACAATATATGCCCAAACATCAATAATAATTCCACAATAGGGATACTGCAAAGGAGATGTTTATTACAATAGATACATCAGATCCACAAAAGTAAAACAAGCTTTTGTCCTTGCCGTTGCCATTTTTTATGTTGAGTAAAATTCAGTTACTGGCTAGTAAGTACACTGTCTGGATGTCTGCAAAAAAAGAAACCAAGAGTCGGAAAGAAAGCCAACTAGAAAATATGAAGAGAAAAAACCAACTGGAAAGAATCCTATAGCTTTTCAATAAAAAGCAGTTCAAGCTCCAGCTAAGGTACAAACCATGGCCTCCAGTAATCTAGAGGGGGGAAAAAAACAGTCAAAAGTGCTCACAGTTGATTAAAATAAACAAAACACTGGAGGAATACATCAACTCAAAACAGAAAAGGCTGGAAAAAATGGAAGAAAATTTAAACAGATATTCAGATGAGCTGATAAAACTGTAAAAATAAGAGGTTGAAATGAAGAAAAGGCTGGATGAGTAGGAGATGGCTGAAAAACATCTCTAATTCTACCATGCTTAAAAAAATGACAGAATTAGAGGACAGAGCACATAGGGAAAATCTGACATTTCCTGCTGTGCCAGAGAAACTAGAAGGAGCAGGCTATATCAATTTTATAAAGGCACAAATAAGCAACTGGATTGGTATTTCACAGACGGAACTTTTAATTGAAAGGGCACACAGCTTGTATGCTCCAAATATGGCCATTAGAAAGCAGCAAAGACCTGTGTTAGTAAAGATGCAAACCTACCACCAGAAAGAGATGATCCTGACAAAACTGTGGCAAAAAGGCAAAGTAAAAAGTTGGAGACAAAAGATATGTAACACCAGGCAAGAGAGAAACAAATTAATTGTAGTAATCAGGGAATGTCAAATGGCAGGAGTGAGATTCAAGCTGCTGTTCCCAGCTGTCTTCAAGATATTTTCCCAGAGCATCAACGTCTCCCTTAGAAAGAAATGCAAAAGTTTATCTAACAAATGAGCCATAAGGCAGAAAGGGACTCTGCTTCACATTCTTCTGATTATAAAGCACACAGAGAAGATGGCCAGTGAAACATTTTCCACTGTTCCAAAGGAAAATGCATGCGAGAGAGAGAAAATCATAGAAGTTGACAAGCAGAATCAAGAGCATCATTAAATTGAACCAAAATCTGGAGTTGGCAGATCGAAATGAACAGAACACCGCCCAGCAACATGGAAATTAGTGAATCAATGTGAGACTGGAAAGCATCAATCACATTTGTGAAATATGAATGTATAAGAATAAGTGGAAAGAGTGGACTTTTGTTGACTTTGTTAAACTTGGAACTGAAAGGCATTTGCCTACCTTCATATCATTAATGTTTAGAAGGAATCTAAGGAGAGGGGAGGGGGAGGAGGAAGGAAAAGCTAAATAAAAACTTCTTTTAACAGTAATTCTATTAAATTGCATATTTTATAGCAAGGTACTTTTAGCTGCTGTTGCATGTGATAAAATTATTAAATTAAGCAGATGCCCCCCCACACACACACTTCCTCCTCTTAAAACCAACAAAGACGGAAGAGAAATGTAAGCATTACAGTATAAAAAGAACAAAGGCTACAAGCTATGATCTTGGGTCATTGAGGTGGGTGATGGTGATGTAAAAGTACACAAAGCATAATACATGTAGAGCTGTTATGCTTTTGCTTGCTTTTGCATAGGTAAATGTCTGGATTAAGACTCTTTGCTCAATCTAATAAAATTTAAGTGGAAACAAAAATGAGACAACACTGAATATAATGAAAAGTTTTCTTTTAGCAATAGATGTTTCAGTTTGTCCTTCAGGTTGCAACAGTGGACTACATTTTTCTTTTTCTCTCTTACTTTCCCATGGAGGCATGCTAATAAGGCAAAAAAAGACAAAGCACTGGTTTCTTCAAGGCTGAAAGTTAATGATTTCTGAATGTATACAATTAGTTTTTACATCTGGGCTGGAGGAATAAAGATAAAGAACAGACACCAATTGGTGTAAGTAGGAGGACAGATAGCACACATTTTATTATGGGTAACCTCAATTTCCATTTAACTAGGATCTTTGTTTGCGGCTGTTTATTTGGCACAATTGTTTCTATTAGGAGAGTTAAACTTCATTATTTGACGATGTATATAGTTGTGTGCTTGTATTAAGTTTCAATGTAATGGGGGTGTTTTTTTTTTTTTTTTTTTTGACTGAATGCTTTTATTACAACAAAAGTCTTGCAACATGTGACAGAGGTTCCACTGTTGATAAGAAAAAAAACTGTATAAAGCAGTAGCATGCCAAACATTAATGGCTGTGAGCATCATAAAAGCTTGAATTAGACATTTAAAAAGCTTTCATAGGGAGGAGTGATGACACCTTACCATAATGGCGACTATTTCCATATTATCATGGAATGTTAATGGTCTCATGGGTATAGACAAAATGGAATGAACATTTAATTAGGAAACATGGAGTGCAAATAGCAATGCTACAGGAGTCACATTTGGAAAGAAATGAGCATGTGAGTTAGACAAAGGATTTCATGAGTACTTCTATTAATTGGTAAGTAGCTCCAGTAGTGATGAAAGGGGAAAAAAAGATAACACAAGATGTGTACTGGCAATTGATGGAAATTACAAAAACCACCAAAGGAAGATCATTGATGGAATTGATGGAAATTACACTGTCACCTATTTATATAATACCCAAACCTGCTTTTTTGAGTTTAAAAAAATGGGGAGAAATAATCAGATTTCAGCAGGGAATATTACTTTTAAGTTGGGAGTGGAATTTAATTTGCAACAATGAAAATGTCTATGGGGGAATAGAAGATAAAATATAACAAGAGGGTAGATTAGAATTCTGAAATTTATGAAAATATTTGTTATAAAATGTATGAGAGATATGAATTCAGTTGCAAGAACTCAGAGAATTTTCATTATTCCCCAAGGAACAATTCCTGGGCTAGACTTGATGGAAATTATGTATCACAGGAATGTCTCCATTTAGCTGAGAACTTTGATGCACTGCTATTTCAGAACATGTGGCAATAATTCCTAATTACCAAGATAAAAATGTAAGGTAATGAAGTAAAGATGAGACACTGGAGCTTCTCCACCTCCATGTTAGAGGGAAATTTAAGGAATGGGTAGCAGAAATTATCCAGAAGTTATTAGGGGGGATAGAAAAGTACTCCAGACATTACAACTAGTGAGTGGGATAAAATGAAAGTGGAGTTTTAAAATAGGGTAGAAATTCGATCTGATTAATAAGCAACAATAATTTAGAGGGGCTGACAGAGTGAAAGTATTGCAAAATAAGGGAAATCTCACAAACCATTCAGTAAAAACTGCAAGAAAGATTCAGCAGAGCTAGGGTCTTCAATGTGCAATACCGTAAACTTCCTGTAGTGGAGGCGCACAAGATAGATGCAAATGATGCCTTAAGGACATATCAGTATTTCAGCTAATGGCTTCTGAATGCCCATGACATTCAGGCCAGTAAAGGCAGACCCCACTAGCTGTAGACATGCCACGGTGTGGACTTTTTGTCACCAAGTCAGTACAGTTTAAGTGGATTGTTTGGTGATTCTTTCAAAACACAGGACTTCAACCTCAATAAACATTAAGGTGCATGCAAAATATTCCAGACTACATCTAAGCAAATCACAAAAAGTTTAAGTCACTGGCATTCAGAAGCCATGTAAAGCTGAAATACTGGCATGCCCTTAAAAGGTCATTGTATATGTATATATATATATATATATATATATATATATATATATATATATATATATATATATATATATATATATATATATATATATATATATATATATATATATCAGTACTAAGCTAACTGGTCTTGCAAGCCATTATAAGCCTAGCCAATTATCCCTTGTGAGACTCAAACTCTGCACCTTGTGTTTGTAAGGCAACCACCTTAACCATTAGGCCACCCTCCCAACTATATATATATATTTTTCTTGCAATTCTTCTACCACCCTTATCAGACTTATAGTTCACTGCTTGCAGTAAACTTTGTCATGTACCTCCGACACAGCTTTGCCCAACACATCTTCAGAGTACTGAAAGTGACATCCCTCACAGGTATTAGGATCAAGAAACTGTCAAAGGTAACCATCTATTCATGAATTAATTGTACACCATGTAGCATGCACCTTATATATTCAGATGTCTGACCCAGAATGAAAAAGCTTTTCACAAAAATTAATTCACTGGACTCTGACTCCTCTCAAAATAGTTTCTTCAATAGTCCAACAAGGCTTTGTTATTGTGGTCTTGCTTATACTGTGTAGATTCTTTGGCTGCAGTGATTATGCAATTAGGGTTTCTTAATCATTTAATTTACATAAGCAAACCTGATAAACATTGTAAAGATTGCTACATGATGGAATTAGTAGGACTGTGCAATGTTCGAATTGGGCTTCTGCACGACACCTTCCGTTTAGGTTAACAACTGGCTCATCATGTTAAGTCCATGTATACTCAGATTGTTAGGATGGCTGCAGGACTGATCCTCCCCACCCCCCAAAAAAAATTATTCAGTTGTCATGGCTGTGTATGTGTGTGTGTAATATTAGTGTACCATATATGGTCATACCCATAATTATTAGTCAAGTGGGCACATCATAATATACAGTACATGTATCTGTCCCTAGTCTGCCACCTGTGCTTGACATTTTTCTTGTGTGATCAACATGTTTTTCATGTATATGTACAGGTATATTGTCAAGCTTGAAATATAATTAATGACCACGAGCACAGATGTGCTGCCCTGATACATAGCTCCTTCACTTAGTATGCTCGGGTCAGACTGCATGTGATAATTACTTTTGGCTTAGGCACCCCTCCCCAAATATAATATTCCAACAAACAGGTCAAGGACATACATCTGCAAGCCTTACTGTTAAAAAGAATAGATATTTCAGTACTTTTCTTTCTTTTCCTACCCTCTGTCACTATCCTCTTGCTCTTTTTAATTCTATACACAGCAACCTGTACCAACTACACCAGCATGGTCTATCATTCCCCCACAGGTGGGAGCAGCAGTACCACCACCAGTGGCACCAAACACACACTGGATCCCAGCCTGACAGAGTTGCCTCTACATCACCTAGTCTAACTGTGTCATGCAGCCCTGCACTGATGGGTGCTACAGTGGTACCTCTGTAGGCAGCAATGCAAGTGCAGGTGAAATTGTCACCACCCATCAAGAGTTGGCAAAGCTTGTAGGGCAGCTAATATACAGGATGTTGGGTGTCCACATTGGCTTTATAAAGACCATGGGCCAGTCATGTCCCTGCACAGTGCTGTTTTCAGCTTCTGAGGCCAGACCCAGTAGTGATGGCTCTCAGGTTGACAAGTAATCTCCCACTGAGTCTAAGCTGGCAGAGTCTGCATCTCCAAACACTCAATCCTTTCTTCAAACCCAGTGTTTCATTCCTTTTGCCTATGCCCACTCATGTACATTGTACGATCCCTCACTTATCATTGTCTTCCCTCTGTCTCCTTCACCACTGTGTTCCACCACACCCTGTCATTCTTCTCTCTCTCTCTCTCTCTGTGACCTATCCTTCCCATCCCCTAAATTCCTTCAACTTTCGCATCTCAATTAAAAAAAAGTTTATATATATATTAATTACACACACATTTATTTATTATTAATAAAAGTGCACTGTCCCACAGAATAAATAAAAATGTTTTTGCACGATCCTCCCAACTTCTAGGATATTTCAGTAATGTACACATGATTCTAAAACCAAAAATTGCAGCCAATGTGTAGATTTTGGACAAATCATTGATAATGTAAATTACACATAAAATTGTTTTAGATCAGCATCATTACTGAGCTACAAAGTTGAGACGTCTGGCCCTATCCCACCTTCATCCTGCTCATTCCTTATTTGTGTACCTTGTGCTGCATCTTTTGCATGCTTCATTTTTTAATCTTTGCTTTATATTCCCATTTTCAACTAGTACTATAGTCAAAACATAGATGACCAATACCATAAACATGGCCACACAGAGTTTATAATTGAGAAAGCATCTTCCTATGGTCATACATTGCATGACAGTTGACACAGAGCAGTGACTATGGTCATATGAACGTACAGGGGAATGATACTTCCCATCCTATGGCAAAAATGGAGAAAAATCCTTGATATGCATAAATGATTTTGTCATAGATCATGCAAATGAGCTGCGAGTTGATGTGTGTCAGCAGGCTATAATGAAATAAAGTAAATACTTTCCCTTTAACAGCTTCTATGGCTCACTGTATAAATGATATGATGAAGCCATTTGTATTGCACTCTGTGCACAATTCTAAACCCCAGGGGTGGCAAGTTATACAATATTTAGTTTTCAGCAAGAACCTGCATTCCATTTCCCAGAAATGTTTTTCTGTTCTCCGATGCCTTTGTTTATGTGCCATACAGAGCTAATACTCAGACATTAATCAGTGACAAAGTTATCAGTTCAAATGCATTTCAGTGTATTTTTATTTTCTTGCTGGCATGTGCTTCCTGTCCAGTGAAATGAAACAAATCTATCAATGTGTAAATTCTGTCAGGGAGTTAAGCACCTTCTAACCATATACAAGAATGGATTTAATCGAGCATCGCTAAGCTAAGAAGTTGTGAGATAGGCTTCCAACCCACTTTCATCCAGCTCATTCCTTATTGGTTGACCTTATGTTCTAGCCTCCATGTGCTTCCCTCTCCATCTTTTTCCTTTACTCCTTATATCACTCATCTTAACCTAGTCCAAAATAGATAATATACCCATATGGCTCGGTGTATGTGCGGGGTGGGTCGCTGAACTCCCAAGGGGGTTATATATGGCATTTTACACTGATAAGTATCCATTCTACAAATGTGCTACAATATCCCTGATGTGTCTTTTTAATGACTCCTTACAGTCTGACACTTTCAGGGTCACCTATTGCTAATGTACTGGTATAGAGCATTCAGTAGGAAAGTTGTAGGTTCATTTCTCTTCAGGCCTGTATTTCCTTTCTTGATGTCATTCTGTACATGTGCTACATCTTCCTTGATGTGCATATTTTATTCCCACTTTTACTTGGGCTGCTCCATATAGAAAACTATAGTGGATATACTAACACATGTAGACTCAACATCCATGAAGGTTGTCATTACAGTAACATAGGACAGGTCCACTGCTCACTTTCTGATGTTGTCAAAACTTCTGCAGGTTGGTACATCATCTTACTTTATCGTATTCCACCTGTACTGTCTAGATTTCACATTACTTCACATACTGTTATACCACCTTCTCCTTTTTTGACATGCTTTGTTGCACAAATCCCTTTGCCATTTTTATGTCCATTTCTCTTGCTATAGTATACTTCAATCAGGTGCTAGTTTCCCTTTTTCCCTTTCATTGCACATTTCCCTACATACTACAGTGTACATTAATTCAACACTTCTTTGGTGCATAGACAAGTACTAAGCTAGCTGCTAAAGGGCCTTTCTAAGCCTAGCCATTTCCCCTTTTTCTGCTCGAAATAACCCATCCCATTTGACTATAGATTGTGCTTACCCATCTCATGGCTGATAATTATATATTACCCCTCATGAGAATAATTGGGATTATACCATGCATGGGATAAAGCATTTGGAGCTGCCTGTTTTCATTAGTACAAGGGGAAGTCTTGGGGAAAACTTTCTGTTTCTCATCCATAGATTTAAGTTGGGCTTGAATATGGACAGGGATGGGGGAGTTCCACAGCAGCGGTATCCTATGCAAGATATACCTCTCCCTGGGATGTTATCAGGGCCCATTGAGGCCATGCTCTTGGCTTTAGTGAGTTCAGTCAGTACATGCTCCTTACAGTTGGAGGAATTATGTTGGAGGGTATTATTTGGGGATGGTTGGAGGTGGGGGTGTTAAGTTGTTCACCAACAGGCTCAGTGAATTTGTCACCATTAACTACCAGTTCAGCACATTGCTGTGTGCTGCCCTTGAGGCTTCTAACATAGCTGTACAAGGCCTTATGGTTATCTTTCACCTGGGAGGATATCTTAACCTCAAAGTTGGCTTTGCTTGACCGAATTAGCCCTGTTGGTTGTCTACTTACTTTGATGAGAGAGTTTTTATCTTTATGGGAATTACCCTTCCCGAGTTGTTATATAATTGTTTACCTTTTGTTGTATATCCCGTTTAATTTAGGATGCCATCAGAGTGGTTTATTTCTGGGGCTAGTTCTGGGCTTACAACTGATAGGTGCACCAGCCTCTGTGCAGCCATTGACATGGCTCTATGGAGTTTGGGAGAGCAATTCAGTGCAGACTGCTGGGTTCTCAGGGTTTGTATGGGGCACTGAATCTTGACACACCATCACTTAATAAAAGGTAGTTTGCTTGGAATGGTTCCTAACTGCTACTGGTTTTAATGGGATTATGGAGTTTATTCTGATTTCAAAGGAGACAGCTTTATATTCGGACCTTAACAGGGAGGATGACACACTGAGGGGGGTGCAGCGTTATAACATGTTTGTGAGCATGAGGCCCAATATGTTGGAGCCTCTAGTCGGCATATTCACTAGCTGGTCTGGGATGTTTTTTTTTTTTTTTTTTTTTTTTACGAAATCAAGGAATCTCTGTGCTTGTAGATTTGAGGTCATGTAAGATTCCAAATCTATACAGGGATAATTTAAGTCTCCTATGAGTAGGGTATTATGTTGAATGGTAAGTGTCTCCAGTAGGTCCATATAGGTATTGTGAGCTTTTTGGGTACAGTGTTTTTTCTATGGTGATCTGCACATGGAGGAACTCCAACAGGTCATCCTGCTTTGACCACCCTAGAGGTACACTTGTTATTTATGTATATTGAGATACCTCCACCTTTTAGACCAGCAGCTGCATAGACAGGGCTAAGGTGTAGAAGGCACTGAAACCTTGCACTGCCAGTGTGCTCTCTGCCACTTTTAAATCATGTCTCGGTAACTGTACAAAGTCTAGATTCTTGAGTGTGAGGAGGGCTTGGAGGGAGTGTAGTTTTTTTAGGCTCCTGGTATTGAGCAGCAGCACTTTGACAAATCTACCAATATAGCAAAATCAACTCAATTTGGCATGGTCTTAAAAAAGGTATTATGGAGGCAGACAGAGCTTTAGTCAGTATTCAAAAGCCTAGAGAGGAAAGCTGCAGACGATCCTTGGCAAAGCAATATGGGCTGTAACCATGCCCTCCCAGGTGACAAATATTGGGTCACCTTAGAATGACAGCCAGTTGCTGAAATCAATCATCTTTTGCTCATATAGTGGCATCATCCTTAGTGATGGTAATATGCTGCCTAGTGCTCATACCTGCTCTCTGATATTGATTTGTTTATGAGTATGGCTACTGGATATGCCATTCCTTCCGCTACAATTTGCAGAAAGTCAGCTGGGAAGCTCTCTGTGGCTAGCGTGGTTGGTTTCAGTTTTATTTTAGTAGTTTTTATGGCATTAACAGACAGCTGGTGTAATGTAAAGTGGTTGATGCTATTTTGGGAAATGGTGCTGTGCTAGGGTGCTAGAGGGATAGAGTCGTTGGAGATGCTCTGAGATTAGATAGTTTCTGTAAAGTATGTACTGAACTACATTATCACTCACATAACATAATAAAGTAAGGAAAACAGGTCTTGGAAGGAGTCAGACTGCTGTTTTTATACTATGGTTGCAGAGTTAGGTAATGTCGCTTGTGAAATAGGTTAAGATACACATCTAGAGTCATTGGCCCTTAGCAGCATCATTCCAGTGATAATGTAGGAGGACAGGTATGAGCTATTTTAGAAGTTGTATCTTTTTTTTGGTGGTGCTGTGACTGTGTTGATATTTACTCCCTCCTGGCCTGTGCTTCACTTTTAGGACTAAAATGGATAGCTGGGAGTAATAAGTACTGCTGCCACTCATTACAAACATTACAGCAATAGTATATGTGGCAGTTTAAAAAGAAATACCTTATTTACTGCCACTGTGTGAATGGTCGATACAATTTCTTTTCTTATTTTGCTTCCGCTTGATGATGTAGTTACTTATGGATGGAATAGGGGTGTACTATGCATGCATTCACTCATGTAAAGGAGGATATTTACTTAGTATATCTAGTTAGTACAAATGATTGCCATTTCCCATTTGTTTATTTTGTAATTATCGCACAAGGCACACATAATTCTTTTAATTTCTCTGGTAAGTACATGGGAAATGCCATATGTCGCCTTTATTCATTTATGTAATCTTATGACCTGTATTTTATAGTATGGGCATCCAATTGCTGTGGATCACACCTTTGTAACAACTACATTTAGTGCTTTTTCCCAAAGGGCAATTTTCTTTTTTTGCATATTAATTCACTGAAGCCTATAATGCCTTTTTAGCATACTTGTAGTTCACACCCATCCCTCCTTATGGTGTCCAGAGCTTTTTTGGATCTGGCTTCTTTAGCCAAGTAACTTCTCAACCATTTCAAAAACAAAAACAGAAAAAGTGCAGAAACAACATCACGCTAAAAGAACTCACTGCAGACAATAAAATGATGAATGTGTAATGAGTGCTTTTGTCCTTTAATAAAAAGCTTCATCAGATAAAAAGCCAGTTTAAAACATAAAACCATTTAAATACGTTCAAACCTATATCATGCTTCCAATGAGATTTAAAACATAAGATCATGTGACAGTCAAGCCTCCTTCAAGGGACAACCCTGTTAGGAACGAAGTTCACCGTTCTAAGAAAATGTGTGAAATGCATATTAAAACAAATTACTGTAAAAGTAGTAACATATACAAGCTTGTCAAAAGGGATTAATTTTATTTACAAGTTTCGTAAAAATCAAAAAGTGTGTGTCTCTGTGTCTCTGTGTCTCTGTGTCTCTGTGTCTCTGTGTCTCTGTGTCTCTGTGTCTCTGTGTCTGTGTGTCTGTGTGTCTGTGTGTGTGTGTCTGTGTGTGTGTGTGTCTGTGTGTCTGTGTGTCTGTGTGTCTGTGTGTCTGTGTGTGTTGCACAAGTCTATGGCACAAAGACCCAATCATGTAACTAAATAAATACATTTGTAATAAATAGATAAGTACATAATGAATCGGTATAAAACTTTTAAAGATAAAATACCCAAAACATTAAGGCTGATGAATACGTAAATATGTAAAATAATAAATTAGTTTGGGAATAAAGCCCTCAAAAATGTTCTCAAAATGTCTAAGACATGTATTTAAACATTCTGTTTGAATATTATCTCTACAGTGCACTTAGTTTAAGTAAGCAAGTGATGGACAAATGTTCATTTAAACCTGGCCAACCATCTGCCTTAAGAAAAAGTTGTCAGTAAAGCTCACACTTTTCATGCAGCAATGCCCATGTACCCAGTCTATCATGCAGGGGTGTTTGTTCCAATATAGCAAATTTAAACCCATGCCCTGGGTTTTCGTGAACATGCTTAAACAGTGCATTAGTGTCTTTTTGTTTCTTGATATCATATAAATGCTTGTAGACTCTATCCTTGAGTCTGCGCTCATTTTTCCCCCAATGTAAAACCCAGGACAAGATGTGCAGGTTAGCACAATACAATACCAGTGATGTATTCCAATTGAATAACCCCCCGATTTGGATTACAGATTTGCAAATGGTGCACAGTGGTCCACCAAAATATATTTACAATAAACACAATTTCCAAACTCTTCATAGCAACTGACTCATGTCTCCATGTGCCTGTGGAACTATGCATACCTTTTTTGAAAAAGTGTTGGAGGCTCATACCCCTCTTATGCACCACAAGAGGTTTTATACCCACATTTTCTCTGACACCATGATTATTAATTAATATGGGTTAGTTTTTCACTAAATTGTCCTAATGCCACCACTACTGTTGACCAAAAAGGTGGTAATAAATGTACTTTTTAAAGGCCCTGAGTTTTTGGGTTGAGAAACAATCAGGGTATCACTAGCCCTATTATTGTTGTTTAAGATTGGTGCATAAAACCTTTGGTCTCGTTTACTGATGACTTCATAAGATTGTCAATAAATACTGTGGGGTACCCTCATTTTCTAAACATATCTTTTAGATTCATGCACTTGTTCCAAAAGGTGTCATCCAAGGTTACCATTTTATCAGAATGGACAAACTGCCCTTTGACAACTGCTGTTTTATGGAGTAGTGGGTGTGAATTGGAACAGTGCAAAAAAACTGTTAGAATAAGTTGCTTTATGATTATTTTTTTGTCAGAAACATCTGATTAACAATATCCTTTGTAAGGCAAATATCAAGGTAGACTAAGTTGTCCTCCTGGCAAGTGTGGGTAAACTTGAGGAAATCTGTGCCATTATTGATATAATCCAAAAACCTAGGGATGTTTTCTTTATTTCTATCCCAAAAGATAAAAATGTCATCCAAAAAGCACATATAAAATTTGCAAAATGGAAAAAAGTTCAGAGGAGAACAGGAATTCCTTCTCCCACTGAATCATAACAATGTTTGCAAATAAGCCTCCACATGCCGACCCCATAGTAACTCCTTTTTTCTGTAGATACATTTTTCAAAAATCAAGTAGTTGTTTTTCAAGACAATCTCGAACAGATTCCCATAGAGGTGAATATACTCCTGTGGAACACCCTTTTCTTCCAGAAATTCAGTAAACCATTTAACTCCCAGTTGGTGAGGTATTATGGTATACAGCTCTTTCACATCAAAGTTGTTTCAGGTTTCAACTTTGTTACTTAAGTTAACTTGTGACATTTTCTGCCATTTCACACTGAGCTAATCGGAGGAAGTCGAAAGAAGGGCTCTGAGCTAACGAATCTGAGATGTATAACATTAAGTATCCTGTTTATTGCTCATTTCTGAGTTATTTATAGCACTTTTATTTTACTCACTGTGTGTGAGGTATTAAGTAGAATTTTTTACAATTGTTAAGCATCTGGTTGGGTTTGTTTGTTCTGCTTTTTGGTGGCTTTGCAGTTGCCCACCCCTACTGTAAATTTGATCTGGGACACTCCTCCCGGTCTAGTGTCATTACATCATTCTACCTATTCCAGGGAGAACATTTGAAAAGGCCATCCCAGTTAGCTTCTGCTCCTCCTTTCCCCTTTTCACTTTACAAAACAAAAAATTTCTAACCTTGTTTCCTGCCTTTCCTATACGTTGTCTAGTCCAGATACAGATTTGCTGTATCTAGGACAGTTTGTAAGCTTCTGAGCCCCCAAGCCTTTCTGTGTTGGAAGGAAGCCTTCTAGCTTAAATTTTGTTTTAGAACTAGCCAATTTTCTAGTTTCAGCACTCAAATCTGTTTCTTTAGCTCAGCACTTGTTCAGAACTCATTGTAAGCACTAAATAAGCTACAAATTACTGCAGCACTCAACTTTCCTCACTTGTCTAGAGGAAAACAGTTTTTAGTACTTAATAAATAAGCACCTATCCAGGCATGTCTAAGGGTCAGCTCCCGGTGTTTTCTCCTGTCTACCTGATGAATATGAGCATCTTGGGGCAAAGCAGCAATTGCCTCATGTACACAGACAACCCTCTCCTCCTACCACCCAACACTACAACCTGTGAGAGATGCACTTATATAACCAAAATGGAAGTAAAGCTCTCTTCACCCAAGACTGGACTAGACAGTCAAGAGGAGAAGGTAAACACTTGCACCACACCACACTCACACAGTCCCTCAAAACCTACACCACCAAAAAACACACAAAGAAACACAAAACACACACCTACATTCATGGAGGCTCTCAAAAAAAATCTACCCAAGCAACAGGGACCTCCAAAGCAGAAACGCAAGCAAACTCCACCCCCCCCCCAACACAACCCAAGTGACAAATAGCCCACAAACTCAGTGTACCACTCAACTACAGCCCATAAGGCATAACAACGTACCCAACACTCTAGTCATAGGTGACTCTATAGTCAGGCACACTGATGTTCCACTTACCAGGCTAAACAAGGAGAAAGTCACTGTCGGCTGCCTGACAGGTGCCAGGATCCACCACATAAAGGTCACTCCACAGCAAGTACAAATATGACTCTGTCATTGTCCATGTTGGTGTGAATGACCTGAGACGTGCCTACCTGGACTACATGAAAAGAGACATGGAGGAGCTTTCTGATCTTGTAGCCCAGGTAGGTATGACCCTATCCCAGAGTAGCATCCTTGCATCATCCAAAATGATACCACAGTACAAGGACAAAATGACTGACTTCAACAATTGGCTAAGCTTCTGGTGTCATTCTAAGGGGATCCAGTATTTGTCTGCCTGCGATGACCTGATCGACAAACCACGATGCTTTGCCAGAGATGGCCTGCACCTGTCGGCCCTTGGGATTCCAGATACTGGCTAAGGCTCTTGCCACCCCTATAGTGCCTTTTTTAGGCAAGATCCAAATGACAAATTCACCACCGTAACAGGTACAAGCTAGTAAAATCTGAGGGTAATGCTACTCAATGCAAGAAGTCTAAACCTCAAAATACACTCACTCAAGGCACTCCTTAAAATGGAGAACATAGACATCTGTGTAGTGACAGAGACCTGGTTCAAGGCTCCAGAGAGCACCCCTGCATTACCAGGCTACAATTCATACCACACCCTTTGGCTACCTAACTTGGACCGAAGCACTAAAGGCAGAGGTGTGTCCATATTCATTAAGGTATCCACACCTCTAGGCTAGTTGCTCAGCATAATGCATCTGAGATTATCCAAGTGCAACTAACTCTGGGAAAGAGCGCAATGCAAATTGTAGCTTGCTACAGATCCCCCACCATGCCCCAGGATTCCCACTCCTCATTTCTTAATACACTGGAAAAGATTAGGGTACAACCTAACACTCTAATAATGGGCGATTTCAACTACCCCACCATTAACTGGGAAAACTACTCACGTACCAACTCTTGTGCTCAACGTTTTCTGGAATTCATAAATTCCAATGCCTTGGATCAACTTATCCACACCCCCACCAGGGGCAGTAATATCCTAGACCTGGTCATTACCAACATGAGCAACCAATGTTCCACACCAGAGGTCAAAATTCCTCGTTGGTCAGATCTGACCACAAGCAAATCACCCTAGACATCCACATCCCAGCCCCACCCCCATTAGGGAAACCACCGTAAACAATTTCTCCAAAGCCAACTTCACGCTTCTTAAGACAGAAGTGATAAACTTCATGACACCCATGCTGACGGACAATAGAGATACAACTGCTGAATCCTATACAATTGCACCTTATAAGCACTTACACGAGTGCATGAATTGTGCAATCCCTAACAGAACCAAGATGCTATCCTGCAAAAAAAGGAAGCCAATCTGTTAGTCCCCTGCTATAAACAAACTCTACAACAGAAGAAAGAAACTGTTGCAAAAAAAAAAAAAAAAGAGTAAATTCCCATGATTGGAGGAACTCCGTGGTCAGCCTCAGTAAGAAGCAGAGATACCTCATAAAATCCTCCAAAGCTAGTTATGAAAACAAAATCACCACTGATTCTAAAGACAACCACAAAACATTCTATAGCTATGTTAAGAATCTCAATGGCAACACTCAGATCTGCTCTGAGTTGCAGCACAAGGGCACTAAATATACAGAACCAACTGATATTGCCAACATCCTGGCAGATAGGTTCAGTGCTAACTTTACCCCTCTCTCATCCCCTAAAGGGCCCATCTCTATACCGGAAGAATGCAAAGTACCTGTTATCATGGCTGCACAGGTAAAAAGCACACTCTCCAAAGCCAAGAACACAGCATCCATGGGACCAGACAACATCCCAGGCTGCGTTCTACATGAACTACAGAACAAACTGGCACCCCACCCAAGTACCATGTTCAATCATAGCTTCACCTCAGGCTTTGCGCCCACTGAATGGTGCACAGCAACGGTTATCCCACTCCACAAAGGGGGAGCCACCACAGACCCCAGGAACTACCACCCCATTAACCTGATGAGCCTGGTCTGTAAGACTATGGAGCGTATCATCATGGAACTTATAAACAAGGACATTGGTAATCTCCAAACTCTGGACCCTACCCAGTTTGGGTTTGTAAAAGGCAGATCATGTGTCCTAAACTTGATAGACTTCTTTGAAGCAGTCACCAAAGCTGTAGATGAGGGTAAGGTGGTACACACAGCCTATCGAGATCTCACCAAGGCTTTCAACACTATCCCCCACTCTGGAATTATAGACAAACTCACTAAACTAGGTATAAATCCCCATGTCACAAGATGGGTTGTCAACTGGCTCACTGACGAAACCCACACTGTGAAAGTAGCAGACTAAATCCAACTTCAGACCAGTGACAAGTGGAGTACCACAAGGTTCAGTCCTAGGTCCTCTCCTGATTTATCTACTTCTCTGAAGTACAGGCTAACACAGAAGGTCTTTGGCTAACAAAGTTCACAGATAACTGCAAACTAGGAGCCATAATCAAATCTCCTAATGATGTGGACATCCTACAAAAGGGCCTCACTGAGACAGATGCCTGGTGTCAAAGCCATGGCATCAAGCTCAGTGCCAAAAAGTGCATTGTCATCCCTTTTGGTAAAAACTCTGTACCCATAAACTACCACATAGGCGGTAGTCTACTTATTACCGAAAGTGTGATGAGACCTTGGGACACAGGTGGACAGTAGTCTATCCATTGATAATGACATCACCACAGTAGTCAGGAAATGGCACACCTCATCACAAAAGGTTTCTCATCCAGGAAAAAAAGAGGTCATTGTTCCCCTCTACTAATCACTCAGACCCATTATAGAGTACAACACCCCTTTTGGTATGTACCTCACAAGACATCTACAACAACTGGAAAGGCCACAGAAATACCTCACAAAGAAGATTACCAGCCTCAAACAGATGCCCTACGCAGACCATCTAAAAAAACTCCAGCTTTACTCTGTTGCATATCGCCTACTCAGAGGCGATCTCTGCCTAACATACAAAGCTATGTCAAACCCAGAGCTGTTGGACATGCTCCACGTAAAGAAATCACAACCCTCCGAGCTACACGCTCTAGGGACCAAAACCTTGTCACCACAATAAACAGAACATGCTGGAGGGATAAACTCCTGTCTCAGAGACTTCCCATACTCTGGAACAAACTACCTATCTATATCAAACAAAGCTCCTCATTAGCACTCCAAGAAAAACCCCTATGATTGGATGGGAGATAGGAAATTCACTCCAGGATCACTTCTGTGGCTCTGCTTAACAGGGACACAGGAAAATAATTTTCTTGGGTGGCAAAAGCCAGGATACTGTTTGGCTAGGCTTATATAGGCCCTAGGGACAATAGCCTAGTACCTACCTATGAACATCTATTGTAATGAACAAATAGGAGTTTTTGAATGGTATCAGATTCACCTTTCGGAGGAATTCCCAGGAGTGATGACACACATGTTCTTCTTGGAGGACTAAAGATTTGAGCTCATCATTCAGGAACTTGGTACAAGGACAGTGAAAATAGATGGGATCATGGGGTAAACCACATCTAAGTAGTTGTACTCATCCACTGTACTTTGTTGGTCGATGAATAAATCCTCCAAGATGCTCCTGATTCCAGAGCTTTTTTTTGGAGCTGGCTTCTTTAGCAGAGTAACTTCTCAACTGATAATAGGCAGTATTAGAAATGGCAAGGCATTATTTACAAAATGACATTGTTTGTTAGTCTAAGATGTCCTGCAGTGGAAATTAATCTTTCTTTGCCACTTATTATTCATATTTATATTCACATTTTCTTAACTGACAGACCTACATTTTACTGAGGTATAGCTGCGGTGGTGGTGCTGCGGTAGCACTGTCGCCTCACAGTAAGACGTTGTCCTGTTCGATTCTCAGCTAAAGCGTCTTCTGTGTGGAGTCATGGTGAATGAGCATACCTTTGTTGAAGGTTGTGCGTCAGGGCTGGCAACTCGGCATGTAAAAATCTACTGCCAATCATTAGCGGACCAGAGTTCCGCTGGGGCCACCCCTAACCTTGAAAAGCCGAAAGACACAACAACATGGTATGAAGCACCAATGTGGGAGGCAGGACAATTAACTGAAAATACTGGTTTATATCCCACTATATTGACAATATTGCTAGTTGTTTATTCATAGCTATGAAAATAAGCAGTATACTCCTGTTATGTACTTAATACTTTAAAAATCAAGTGATGTACAAACTGTCGCATGACATTTGGTGAAACCTTAGATGTTGAAGAAAACAATAAGTTATGTACTCACCATAATGTTCAATGTATGTTGTCCATCTCACCTCACATTCTTACCCGTAGGTTCGGAGCTGAATATCGTCTCCGACTCGGCCTATTTTACTAGCTCAAAAGTCTCTGATTGGCTGGGCTAAGAGGGTATCCCATGGTACACTGTTTCGTATCCCCAGATCTAGTTTGCTGCTAACAACATAATGACTTCATACATACCTCGCATCCATACAAACAAAAACTAACCAAAGGGACTCTGGAGGATACAATCTAACTTCCAAATCCTCCAGGCAGGGGGAAGGCGGGAGGGTAAGTAAGAATGTGAGGCGAGATGGACTACATACATCGAACGTTATGGTGAGTACATAACTTCTTGATGTTATGTAGTCCTATCTCGCCTACATTCTTACCCGTGGGACAGCGTCCCTAGCACCTACATCCTGGGTGGCTCATAGGAAAATACTCCTGAAAACTGTGGAGCCAAATGAAGATCTGCCCCTGGAAACCATGCCCAATTTGAAATGAGAAAAAGGTGTGAGAAGCCCAAGTGGCTGCAGCACATATATCATCCATTGACAATCTAGCTTGATAGGCTGTGGATGTGGAGACCGCTCTTGTGGAATGGGCTTTTACTGAAAAAGGCAAACTTTTACCTGCTGTCTGATAGATGAAGGCGATACAGCTAGCTATCCATCTAGAGAGCGTGACCTTGGATACCGGAGAACCAAACTGGTTTTCCGAAAAGGAGACAAAGAGTTGGTCAGATTTCCGGATATCTTTCATCCAGTGTAGATAGAAGCATAACTGTCTATGTACATCCAATTGGTGAAATCTGAATTCTGCCTTGTCAGAAAAGTTGGGAAAGAAAACTGGCAGCTCAACAGACTGATTCCTATCTGGCAGCTCAACAGACTGATTCCTATGAGCCACTTTGGGAAGGAATGATGGGTTTGGTCTAAGAGAGACCCTATCTTTATGGAAGCTCAAATATGGGGGTTTGATGGAGAATTTCAGAGACTCTCCTCACTGAAGTGAATGCTGTTTTCCATGTTAAAAAATTTAACTCACAGGTAGCTGCAGGCTTGAATGGTGGAAGAGTGAGGGCTTGAAGAACAAAATTGATTTCCCAGGGCATGACAGGTTGGGATACTGGGGGGTGAAGTAATAGAGTACCTTTAAGGAATGCTTTACATAGTCTGTGTGCCATAAGGCTAAGCTCATTGGCCACGTGGAAGTTTGATATAGCCGCCAGCTGAACTTTGATGGTGGCTGATGCGGACCCCTGATAGAACAGCATAGACAAAAACTCCAGAATCAAATCAGTTGGAGTCGTGTAGGGATCAATGCCTCTAGAATGAGCCCAGATAGAGAACCTTTTCCATTTGCTAAAGTAGATTTTTCTAGTGGATGGTTTATGAGAGGACGATAAAATATGGACTACTTCTGGTGAAAAATTGTGACGTCTGACTAACGATGCAAGTGCAGTAGCCAGGCTGTCAACCGGAGTGTCCTTAGAGAGGGGTGGAACTGTCCCGACATGTGCATCAGTAAATCTGGAAAAGGTTTCAGAATCCAAGGAGTATCCACAATGTAAGGTTGAAGGAAGGGGAACCATACACGATGAGGCCAGTGTGGGGCAATCAGGATCATTCTGCTTCCTAAGGATTGTGCTTTCTGAATCACCCTTGAGAGAAGGGGAAATGGAGGGAAAGCATAAAGCAGACTGGAGGGCCAGTTGTGAGCCAGAGCGTCCCTGGGTGATTCCCCCGGTGGGGGGATCAGCGAGAAGTAGTTGCTGCATTTTGCATTGAGAGAGCTGGCAAAAAGGTCGCAGCAAGGTCGACCCCATCTGCTGAAGATTCGCTCTGCAACCAGGCGATTCAGGGACCACTCGTAGGGCATAAGAATCTCCCTGCTTAGCTTGTACGCTATTACATTTGTCTTCCCCGGAATGTGCATTGCCACCAGAAACTGTTGGGAAGCAATTGCCCAATGCCACACGTGCATGGCCTCTCTGCATAGTGGGTAAGATCGGGTTCCCCCTTGCTTGTTGAGATACCACACTACTGACATGTTGTCTGAGTGTATCGCAATAGTCCCTAGAGGAAGAACTTCTTGAAGTGCCTGCAACGCAAGAAGCACTGCTCTCATCTCCAGGACGTTTATGTGCAAATGTATCTCGTGCTCCTGCCACGTGCCTTGGACTGTCCTGCCGAGATAATGCCCACCCCCCCCACCCCATCTGGGAGGCTTCAGTGGTCACTGTAGCAACAGGGCTGGGTGGAACAAAGGGCTTTCCCCCGTTCAAGTTGTTAGTGCACAGCCACCAATGGAGGTCCTGCTTGCATTTGTCTGTCATTAAGACTGGATGGGATAGCGGAAGTCTTCGGAGAGACCATTGGACAAAGAGGAGCCATTGAAGAAGTCTCATGTGTAATCTTGCTAGAGGAACCAACATGATAGTCACCGCCATGGTACCTAGGAGTTGTAGAATCAGTCTTGCCTTCGCATGTCTCAGGGGCATCAGTGAGTATTTGTTGATGCAACCCTGTGATCCTCTCTTGTGGTAAGAATGCTCGCATTTGAATGCTGTCCAACTCCGCTCCTATAAAGGTGACAAGCTGTAACGGCAATAAGCCATATTTTTTCCAGTTTATTGTAATGCCTAATTGGTAACATAGACTGATGGTAGCATCCCTGGTCTGAATTAGTTGATGCCTGGTGGGGGCGGTGAGGAGCCAGTTGTCCAGGTACAGAAACACCTGGAATCCTTGACATCTCAAGTGAGCCATCACCACTGCCATACACTTGGTGAACACCCTGGGGGCTGTGGTGAGACCAAAGGGCAGGCCTCAAAACTGGAAGTGACTGGCTCCCAGCTGGAAGCGTAGGTGACACCTGGATGCCCTGTCCATTTTGACATGGTAAGCATCCTTGAGGTCGATGGAGCACATCCATACTTCCTCTCCCAACAATAGAAGAATCGATTGTAGAGTGACCATATGGAATTTGGACTTGTGTACGTAATTGTTGAGTTGACTGAGATCTAGTATGGGTCTCAGGTCCCCTGTTCTTTTCGGCACCAAAAAGAATCTTGAGTAAGTCCCTAATCCAAATTGGTCTGAGGGGACTGGTTGGATGGCTCCTTTTTCTAGCAGCTGAGATATCTCTGAGGTTGCTTGATCCCTTTGACCGGGTGGAACATCCGGGATTTTTCTTATTGGAGGGGGTACTGAAGAGAATGGAATGAGGTAACCTCTGGAAATTATCCTTTATACCCATCGGTCCTGGGTAATGTTTTCCCAGGCTTCTGGATACAAGGAAATTCGACCCCCGACTGGCTCCGGATAAGCACAGTCGGGCACACCCTCAGGAATGAGAGTATGGGGAGCCATGGAAGGAGTCGCGGTCTCCAGAATTGCGGGGGCCCCCTCTGCCTCTGGGGCAATGTCTCCCTGAATAACTCCCCCCTCCCCTGCCTCTGGAGGGGGGTTCACCTTGTGTGGCAGGAAAAAAACCTTTGTGGTTTCTTGAACCACATCTTCCCCCCCTGCTGGGCCTTGGGATAAGGCCTAGAAGGAAGGGAAAAACAAACTCCTATGGCAGACAGGGTCTTTCCCTCTTGCTCGCACCTGATGAGGGTGTCTTTCACTTTGGTCCCAAACAAGGAGGAACCATCAAAAGGGGCATCAGTGAAGGAAGACTTGAAGGCCTCCACAAAGTGACACAGGCACAGCCAGGCTTGCCTTCTAAGGGTGACCCCTGAGCTGGCTGCCCTACTCGCTCCCTCGGCTGCATACGAAATGAGTCACATGGACGAGTTCGTGATGGAGTTGAGGATAGAAACCTGTGCGTTAACTGTCTGAGCCACTGCCTCAGGTATGTTACCCGCAAGAGCATCTCCCAGTTCTTTGAGGAGATCTCTCTGGAGCCAAGTGAAATGAGACAAGTAATTCAGCAACCATAAGGTGAAGGTTGCTGAAGACAGGGTACGCTTCCCGTACCGGTCCATACTCCTAGACTCCTTGTTAGGAGGATGAACCGACGAGGAAGACTCTGCAACTTCCTTCTGGGTGGCTGCTGCCACCACCATGGCATCTACAGGGACTCCCTTTGGCAAAAACTCTTTTCCCTGAGGGACGGAGAGAAATTTGTTGGGATGCCTGGGTACAGGCTCCACAGAATCAGAGTTTTCCCACACCGTTCGACAAATAAGGTCAAGTTGTTCATCAAAGGGTGGAGACACCCAGGAGGCAGAGGGTTGAGCACCGAAAGCCTTAAGGAATACTGACTCCTCCTCAGAAGGGGTTTGGAAAGGCCAGTCTCCTCTGTTTCAGTATCTCCAGGATATCGGAGAAGGAAACATCATCAGAGGAAGACTTGGGGGATCCTTCCAATTCCTCGAGGTCAGTATCGGAAGTGAGAGACTCGTCCTGGGAGTCTATGTGCTTCCTCTTGCACAATTTCTTTCTGGGAGGTTCCTCAGGCACCGGCTCTGAGACACCTTCAGAAAGTGGGGGACCGCTCGTGGGGGTGCCCTTAGGGCCTGGCACTCTACTGTCCAAGGATAAGTGAGTGTCAGAAGCTCTCGCCAGAGTGGTAGGGGATGGAATGACTGACCCGAGTGATGTAGCTGACGATCTGGCCAGCGCGCTCTGCATGGCCTCAAAGGCAGGTCCCCCCATGTCAGAGGACCGACTGACCTCCAAGGCCACAACGGAGGTCCCCCGAGCCGATGCACCGAGTGGGAGACTCGGAACCGAAAGATGTCCTGAAGTATCCCCTTCGGGCCCAACTGAGGAGACCCGAGTCTCAAACCCTGTGGACAGAACCGACATGGTCGGAGCAGAGGTTGGCACCAATAAACCCAAGGGAGGTATCAGAGCCGGTGCAAGAATATCACTTGGAGCGGAACATACCGGCTCCGACAACTATGTGGTAGGTAGCTGGGAACATGAGTAGCCAGGCTTGCTAAGAGAGTAGGTCATTGATAGGGGGCAGAGAGAGGTAGTGGGTGGGTGGGTGGAGTGGATGGTATTAGAAGAGGGGTTGCAAAGGTATATCCAGCAAGTTTCTAAGTGTAATTTTAGTCAGGATTTGAGGTGGGTGCAAGGAGGAGAGGAATCATCGAAACAGTCATAGGAACTGGCTCCGGAGCCGACTGCTTCGGAGCAGAAAACAATTTAGCCAACACCGGCGACTGCAGGAGCCTCTGCACTACCCTAATCAGAAAGCCTGGAGGATTTGACAGAGATTGGGATCTCTTATCTGGTGAACCATGTCTCACACTAGGTGACCAGCTCCGAATGGGTTAGAGAATAATCAGAGCGGATGCCGATTCACTTAACACAGATACCTCCTGCGGCCCCGAGGACAGTGGAGCAGAGGAAGCAGAGTCCAATATAGTAATCTTCTCCGGAGGCTCTGAAGATGCAGATGGAGCTGGAGACCTTTTCTTGGACTTGGAGGCTTTAGATTTAGACTGAAAGCTGGAAGCCGAATCTATAGCTTCCTCAAAAGATGGTTTAAGCAGTCCCTTTAAAATCAATTTGTTTTCCTCTCTTGGAGCACTCTAGGACTGAAGGCATGGCAAAAGCTACATGACTCCTGTAAATGGATGGGTCCAAGGCAGTAGACACACAGTGTGTCCATCTGTGATGGACATTTTAGATCCGCATTTTGAACATTTTTTTAAAGCCAGAAGGCTTATGTTCCTTCTGATCCTTAGACATTATCTGCTACTCTAGAGAACGGTTAACAAACTTTTCCAAAACGGGCGGGAAAGCCCACAATGTACACTAGCAAACAGTACTACACAGACTCAGCGAAGCACTAAATAAACAATTAGCAACAAAATGACACCACTGAAAGAACCTCTAACTAAAACGGTTCTTAAGACAACACAGAGAACAAACACACGCAAAACTCAAACTAAGGGAGGACTAGGTCCTCTAACTTAAAATGGGCCTAGCCCATGGGAACAGTTAGGGATACCACAAAACACCAAGAAAAGACACAATCACAGCGACAGCAGCAAGATATAGCTATTAAAATAGCTTTTGAGTATAAAGCAACCAATTTCTCAAGAGAAATAAGTCAAAAAGAGGTACTTAGCCACAGCCAAGCAAGATCACGTCCGAGCTCTACAAGCGGCAAACAAGATCTGGGGATACGAACCAGTGTACCATGAGATACCCTCTTAGCCCAGCCAATCAGAGACTTTTGAGCTAGTAAAATAGGCCAAATCAGAGCAGATATTCAGCTCCGAACCCACAGGTAAGAATGTAGGCGAGATAGGACTACATAACATCTGATATTTGAGCTGCAAGTTGCACATCTTGAGAGATGAGTATTTGTATTGCTAATACTATAAAATATATATGTTTTCATATTTCTGTAAATATTTCAACAAACATGCACTTACAGATGAATTTCTTGTTGTCATATGAAACCATATGTCTGATTAACAGAAATCTATTTATTTTCACATTTGTTGACCGGAGAGTCCCACTGGACGCAGGTCCGTTTTCAGCGGAGGCCCGGTGAGAAAAGCTCCACATTAAGTATTACTTACATTATACAGTTAAGAAACATAGCATTTAAAAATATAAACATTAGTTCAGCTGAGGACATAATACAAGAATAAATCATAGATGTAAAACAGATATAGAACATAGTACAATTTTAAAACATGGTTACAAATGTAGTTGAGATTCATCAGTGAACAATTGATACAATCTGTTTTTGAGATACACAACAGCCATTAGCAGTTGTTGCTGCAATAAGTTAGTACTATGTGGTAGGTAGCTGGGAACATGAGTAGCCAGGCTTGCTAAGAGTAGGTCATTGATAGGGGGCAGAGAGAGGTAGTGGGTGGGTGGAGTGGATGGTATTAGAAGAGGGGTTGCAAAGGTATATCCAGCAAGTTTTTAAGTGTAATTTTAGTAAGGATTTGAGGTGGGTGCAAGAAGTTAGAGGTAATTGAGGGTGAGAGGGAGTTCCATAGTTTGGCTATAGTGCAGGAGAATAATGCTTCTCCAGCAGAGTTATTGACTCTTGCGACCTGTAGGAGTTTTTTGTGGCTGGATCTTAGTGGTCTTGTGGTTAGGTAGGGTTGGAGTAGATTCTGGAGAGATGGGACTTTTAGTGGTTGGTTTATTAGTTTGTGGGCGAGTGCAAGTAGGTACCATTGAAGGAGGTGGGGGAGCTCTAGCCAGCCCAGTTCTGCCAGTGAGAGAGAGTGGCGAGTATGGTAAGAAGCCCCTGTGGTGAATTTGACGATTTTGTTGTAGCAAGTTTTGAGCTTATTTAGGTTGCATTGTCTTACATTAGTAAATAATGGAGAGGCATAAAGTAGGATGGAGATAAGATGAGAATTTGCTACTGAAATCTTTGCTGCTTTGGTAAGTAGTTGCTGATTTCTATATAATGCTCCTAGTTTTTTGTGCACTTTTTTAATGGTCATGGAAATGTGAATGCCAAAGTTCAGGTTATTGTCTGTTTCTACACCTTGTAATTTGGTGTTTTCTGTAGGATGGATGGTGATAGTGTCTTTTGCTGTGATGTTAAAGTGAAAGCTGTCTAGGGTAAGTTTGGTGGATTGGAAGATTAGTAATTTTGTTTTGTTTGGGTTGAGTATTAGTTGGGCATGGGATAACCAAGTTTCAAGAGAGGAAAATGCTTCGTGTGTGCCTTTTTGCAGTTCAGTAGGGAATGGGCTGTGCAGATGATGGTTTAGTCATCCGTGTATTGTATGAGTGTGCCTTGTATTGTGGTGGAGGCTAGATTATTGGTGAAAAGAGAGAAGAGTAGGGGTCCCATGAGGGACCCTTGGGGAACCCCTATGGAGACTGGTAGTTGGGGGGATAGGTCATCCTGCCATACAACTGCTTGTTGGAGGTCAGATAGGTAACTCTGAAACCAGTTAATGACTGGTTAAGAGAAGGACAAATTATTGAGAAGAGAGATGAGTTGTTTGTGTGGGACTATATTGAAAGCTGTAGAAAGGTCTAGGAAGGTAGGTGAGGAAAGATAACCAGCATTTTTATTTTGTAAGATAGTGTTAGAGAAAGACAGCAAGGCGGTGGTGGTGCTATGGTTAGGTCGGAAACCATGTTGTGTATTGGAGAGGAGGTTGTTAGCAAAGAGGTGATCTGAGACTTGAGAATAAATGCATCTCTCTAGTATTTTGAAGAGTGGCGAGAGAATAACTATGGGGTGGTAATTGGTTAGATCTATGGAGGGGCTGTCTTTGTGTAGGGGAATTATGTGAGACTTTCCATAGTGTGGGAACATAACTTTCTGACAGAGATCTGTTAATCAAGAATGATACTGGGTAGACTAGAGCGTCAGCTGCAAGTTAAAGGTGTTCACTTGGGAAGTTGTCTGCTGCTAATTTGGTGGGTTTAAGTTTAGTTAACAGTTGTTTTATTTTGGAGGTAGGAACAGGAGAAAAAGAGAAGCTAGTGGGGAGATTGCTAGTTGTAGTTGATGGTATGGGTTTATGGGGGGGTTGTGTTGTCTAGCTAGTGATAGTACGGTTTGTGTGAAGTGATTGTTGAAAGAGGTAGCAATATTTTTGGAGGAGTGAGTTATGTTAGGAGTGGGTGTACTTACTTTACCTGGGTGGAGGATGGAGTTTATTGAGGACGAGAATTGTTTGGGGTTATGTTGGGAGGAGGTAAGGGCAGACTGGTAGTATTGGATTTTGTCCTGTTTTATAAGCTTTTTGGTTCTATTGCCAAGTTCTAGGAATTCTTGTCTAGTAGAGGGGTTTTTGGTTTTGCCCCAGTTGTCCCAGGCTTTATCCCTGTTTTTCATTTCAGACGGTGTTTTTTGTAGCCATGGGGATGGTTGGGATCTAGTTTGGGAATGTCTTATGGGGGCATGGTAATTAAGGATGCTTAGGAATGTTTTATTAAAGTAGTCAACTGTGTCATCTAGTTTGAGGTATTTTAGAGGTTGCCAGTTATGGTCTTTTAGGGATGAGCTGAATGAGAGAGGGTTGAAGTTAGTTGTTTTGCGTATTTGAAGGTAGATGATGGGTTTCACTTTATATAGGTGGGTTTCACTTTATATAGGTGTTTTCTGAGTAAGAAAGTTGGGGAATGATCACGGAGGCCGTCAGATAGGCAGCCCACTATATATGACTGGGAGCTCTTATCGACTAGTATCCAATCAAGGGTAGTGTGTTTGTTGGAGCTTTTATTTATCCTAGTAGGTGACTGGACTAGTTGGGTAAAGCCATGAAGGTTTACATGATGGTTTGGGTGGTTGCTAGAACAGGATTGCCAGTCAGTGTTGAAGTCTACCAGAATTAATGTTTCTTGGGGTAGATGGTGGGTAGGCCAGCTGAGGACGTTTTCTAGTGGAGGGATATTGTGGCCAGGTGGGAAGTAGCAACCTATTATGTTTAGGGTTTTATTCTGGTTTATTTTAAGGTTGGTATATATTATTTCTTCCTTATCTATTTGGGGAGCTGCTAACTTTAAGATCTGGATGTCTAGATGCTGTTTAAATATTATAGCTACACCACCACCTTTTTTGTTTAGTCGGTCTACTCTTACTATACAGTAACCGGTAGGGAGGATTTGCTCATTAGTAATGTGTGGTTTTAACCATGTTTCTGTAAAGATCACTACTTCAGGGGAGTAGAAGTCTAGGGTGGCATGGAATTCATGCACCTTGTTGCATATACTTCTAATATTTAGGCTTATTAGAAGGAGGTTGGTTGGCTTTCTATTCGCTGTGATTTGGGAGATGTGGTTTGTAGTCTGATTATGAGGAGAGGGGTTGGAGACAGAGGGACCAGGATTAGGAAGGATGTCTCCACTGAGTGCTAGGTTAGATATGGATGAGATTATTAGTTTTATCAATTTCTGGATATGCTTGCTTATAAGGGAAGTTTTTTATTGTGTACTGTGGGTAATAGGTATGGTGGTAGGGTTGTTATGGTAAGTTGTGGGGTTGATTTTAGTTTAGGTATTAGGGTCTGTAGTCTATGTAGAGGGTGTATAGGGAAGGTTGTTGAACTGATGGGAGAGTAGTAGAGTAGGGGTGGGATATGAGTGGTGGTGTGTGTAGTGGTACAGTGGTAGTGGTTGAGTGCAGGAATGGTAAAGGTTTGCTAAGATGTGATGTATGCAAGGAGTGTGCATGCAGTGAGTATAGGTATGGTGCGTTTGTACATATTAGTGGAGTAGGAGGTATAGTAGTGAGAAGCTGTAGGAGGTAGTATAGGTGTAGTGATGTTATAGGCTGTTTGAAAGGTGGGAGTGCTTACTATTAGTAATAAAGGTAGGACCACTGAGGGCAGGTGGAATTGGGGCAGGCAGGGGAGCAAAGCAGGCAATAGATGAAAGAAGACCATCAGTAGGCTTAGGAGCCAATTTAAAGGGAAAAAAGCTAGTAAAATACAACAATAATACAAGGTAGGATAGACCCTTCCATGGAGTTTTCGTTTTGAGCCCTTATGGAGTACTGGGAGATGAGTAGCAGCAGTACAGGGTTTATAGGTTCATAGGTAGGTACTAGGCTATCGGCCCTGGGGCCTATACAAGCCCAGCCAAAAAGGTACCCTGGCTTTTGCCACCCAAGAAAATTATTTTCCTGTGCCACTGTCGAACAGAGCCACAGAGGTGATCCCAGGGTGAATTTCCTATTTCCCATCCAATCATCAAGATTTTTCTTGAAGAGTGCTAATGAGGAGCTTTGTTTGATATAGATAGGTAGTTTATTCCAGAGTATGGGAAGTCTCCAGGACAGGAATCTATCCCTCTGGCATGTTCTGTTTATTGTGGTGACAAGGTTTAGGTCCCTAGAGGATGTAGCTCGGAGGGATTGGGATTTCTTTAAGTGGAGCATGTCCAACAGCTCTGGGTTTGACATAGCTTTTTTATGTTAGGCAGAGATCACCTCTGAGTAAGTGATATGCGACAGAGTAAAGTTGGAGTTTTTTGAGACTGTCTGCATAGGGCATCTGTTTGAGGCCGGTAATCCTCTTTGTGAGGCATTTCTGTGGCCTTTCCAGTTGTTGTAGATGTCTTGTGAGGTACATACCAAAAGGGGCATTGTACTCTATAATGGGTCTAATGAGTGATGAGTAGAGGGGAACAATGACCTCTTTTTTCTGGATGATAAACATTTTGTGATGAGGTGTGTCATGTAGAAGGATTTCCAGACTACTGTGGCGATGTGATTATCAAAGGAGAGACTACTGTCCACCTGTGTCCCAAGGTCTCTTATCACACTTTCAGTGTTAAGTATACTACCACCTATGTTGTAGTTCATGGGTACAGAGTTTTTACCAAATGGAATGACAACGCACTTTTTGGCACTGAGCTTGTGGCCATGGCTTTGACACCAAGAATCTGTCTCAGTGAGTCCCTTTTGTAGGATGTCCACATCGTTAGGAGTTTCGATCATGGCTCCTAGTTTACAGTCATCTGTGAACTTCATTAGCCAAAGACCTTCTGTGTTAGCCTGTACTTCAGAGAAGTAGATACCAAACAGGAGAGGACCCAGGACTGAACCCTGTGGTAGTCCACTTGTCACTGGTCTGAAGGCAGATTTGGAGTCTTCTACTTTCACAGTGTGGGTTCTGTCAGTGAACCATTTGGCAACCCATCTTGTGACATAGGGATTTATACCTAGCTTACTGAGTTTATCTATAATTCCAGAGTGGGGGATAGTGTCGAAAGCCTTGGCAAGATCTAGACAGGCTGTGTGAACCACCTTACCCGTGTCTACGGCTTTGGTGACTGCTTCAAAGAAGTCTATCAGGTTTAGGAGACATGATCTGCCTTTTACAAACCCGAACTGGGTGGGTTCCAGAGTTTGGAGATTACTAACATCTTTGTTTATACATTCCATGATGATACTTCCATGGCCTTGCAGACCAGGATCGTCAGGCTAATGGGGCGGTAGTTCCTGGGGTCCATGGTGGCTCCCCCTTGTGAAGTGGGATAACCGTCACTGTGCGCCATTCAGCAGGCACAAAGCCTGAGGTGAGGCTATGATTGAACATGGTACTTAGGTGGGTTGCCAGTTCGTTCTGTAGTTCACGTAGAACACAGCCTGGGATGTTGTCTGGTCCCATGGATGCTGTGTTCTTGGCTTTGGAGAATGTGTTTTTTATCTGTGCAGCCGTGATTACAGAAACTTTGCATTCTTCCGGTATAGAGATGGGCTCTTTAGGGGGTGAGAGGGGGGTAAAGTTAGCACTGAACCTATCTGCCAGGATGTTGGCAATATCAGTTGGGTCTGTATATTTAGTGCCATTGTGCTGTAACTCACAACAGATCTGAGTGTTACCATTGAGATCCTTGACATAGCTATAGAATTGCTTTGTGGTTGTCTTTAGAATCAGTGGAGATTTTGTTTTTGTAACTAACTTTGGAGGATTTTATCAGGGATTGCAGCTTCTTACTGAGGCTGACCAGGGAGCTCCTCCAATCATGGGATTTTACTGTCTTTTGCAACAGTTTCTTCCTTCTGTTGTACAGTTTGTTTATGACAGGGGACCACCAGATTGGCTTCCTTTTTTTGGAGGATAGCATCTTGAGTCTGTTTGAGATAGTATGATCCATGCACTCATGTAAGTGCTTATAAAGTGCAATTGTGTAGGATTCAGTAGTCCTAACTGTATTGTCCATCTGCATGGGTGTCATGAAGTTCACCACTTCAGTCTTAAGAAGCATGAAGTTGGCTTTAGAGAATTTTTTTACCATGGTTTCCTTAATGGGGGGTGGGGGCAGGATGTGGATATCTAGGGTGATTAGCTTATGGTCGGATCGGACCAATGAGGCATTGACTTCAGGTGTGTAACACCGGTCACTCATGTTGGTAATGACTAGATCTAGGATATTGTTGCCCCTGGTGGGGGTGTGGATAAGTTGATCCAGGGCATTGGAGTTTATGAATTCCAGAAAGCGTTGAGCAAAGGAGTTGGTACAGGAGTAGTTTTCACAGTTAATGGTGGGGTAGTTGAAATCACCCATTATTAGAGTGTTTGGTTGAACCCTAATATTTTCCAGTACATCAAGAAAAGAGGAGTGGGAATCCTGAGGCATGGTGGATGATCTGTAGCAAGCTACAATTTGGGTTGCAGTTTTGCCCAGAGTTAGTTGCATTTGGATAACCTCGGCTGCATTATGCTGAGAAACTAGCCTGGAGGTGTGGATATCCTTAAATGAATATGGACACACCTCTGCCTTTGGTGTTCCGCTCCAGGTTACATGGCCAAAAAGTGTCGTATGAGTTATAGCCTGGTAGTGCAGGGGTGCTCTCTAGAGCCTTGAACCAGGTCTCAGTCACTGCACAGATATCGATGTTCTCCATTTTAAGGAGTGCCTTGAGTGAGTGCATTTTGAGATTTAGACTTCTAGCATTGAGTAGCATCACCCCCAGTTTTTGCCTGCCTGATCCTGTTACAGTGGTGAATTTGTCATTTGAACCTTGCCTAAAAAAGGCACTATAGGGGCAGCAAGAACCTTAGCCAGTATCTGGAATCCCACAGGTGACAGGTGCAGGCCATCTCTGGCAAAGCATCGTGGTCTGTAAACCATGTCATCCCAGGCAGACAGATACTGGATTCCTTTAGAATGGCACCAGAAGCTTAGCCAATTGTTGAAGTCAATCATTTTGTCCTTGTACTACGGCATCATTCTGGATGATGATTTAATAAAAATAAGTGTTCTGCATAGGGTTTCAATAGCTGGGAGAGAAGGTAAAATGCTGGGAGAGAGGGAAAGTGTTTGGCTGGTCATTTAAGGTACAGTGCTCAAAAGGGTTTCCTAGGTAAACTGCCTAAATAACAGGACAGTTTGATAAATTGTAACAGGTTTGGAATTTACAGAAACATCTAACATACTTTGTTTCAGATTATTTGCAGCAATATTCTGTTGCCGTTTTCTGGAGGAGGAGATCTCAGTATATAGCTGTAGGACTGGACACTATTTAATTAAGGTGGAAAATACAGATTTACTGGATAGAATTCTAGGAGGAAAAAGGACAAAGCAGAAAACAATTAAGGTTACATGGAGTTATAGTTGTGATTGTAGCAACATTCAATGCTATTGAGTTAAACATAAGAGATAACTAACCTAAGCAGTAAAACACAGTTTGGTACAAATCCACAATATTGTCTAGCTTACCTTGCTAAAACGTCTTTGCTAGAGACTCCTTAAATGATAGCAATTCAATTCTTATAGTTGGATATTAATTCACTTTAACTCGCATATCATTTAGCATAAAAGTAGCTTAGTGAACCGTATAGCTTCAGTGGAGTAAAGCCAAGAAAACTGCTTAGCGCAGTTTCATGCAAGAGAATTATAGAGTAAACCATACAGCATTTAGCATGATAGTGGCTTGGTGAACATTATATCTGGCAGCAGTGTAATTCAGAGAACAGTGCTTAGCGCTGTGTTTTGCCAGTGAACAATGTTGGTAAGCATATAACATTTAGCATGAAAGTAAAGAAATGTAACAATACATGTCTAAGTTGTATAGTATAAGATGTGATGATTTGTTTGTGAAAGTTTAGAAAAAATATAATTTGGATGTGTGTGTGTGCATTATAATATATTCCAGTATTTATGGAAAATGCTATGAATGCACTGACTACTATCATGGAAAAGGATACGGATAACATTTGTGTTTGTACATAGGTTCATACTAGGCTATCTGCCCTAGGGCATTTATAAGCCTAGCCAGAGTGTGTTTGGCTTTTGCCATCCATTTTAAATTAATTTTGCTATGCCCTTTTTCGAGGTTAGTATACTGTGCCTCTGTCTAACAGTGACACAGAAGTGATACCCAGGGTAAACCTACGATCTCCCATCCACCCATCAAGATTCCTCTTGAAGAGAGTCAATGAGGGACTCTGCCTAACCTGGACTGGGATTTTATTCCAGAGTGAAGGGAGCCTCTGGGTTATGAATCTGTCCCTCCAGCATGTCCTATTTATTTCAGTGCTGAGGTTCAAGTCTCTCGAGCACATAGCTCAATGGGATTTGGATTTTCTGAGGTGCAGCATGTCCATTAATTCCGGGTTGGACATGGCTTTATACGTCAGGCACAGATCGCCTCTGAGCAGGCGGTATGCCACTGAGTAGAGCTGGAGTTTCTTTAACCGGGCAGCATATGGCATCTGTTTGAGCCCTTTGATCCTCTTGGTGAGGTACGTTTGGGGTCTTTCCAGTTGCTGCAGGTGTCTGGTAAGGTACATCCCAAAAAGGGCATTGTACTTAATTATGGGCCTCATGAGGAATGAGTAAAGAGGCACGATGACCTCCCCTGATCTAGATGTGAATCTCTTCATGATTAGGTGGGCTATACAAAATGTTTTTCTAACCACTTTGGCCATGTGGTTGTCAAATGAGAGATTGCTATCAACTTGGGTCCCCAGGTCCCTGATTACTTCTTCTGTACTTAATGGATTACCACCTATGTGGTAATTTGTGGGCACTTTGTTTTTGCCAAAGGGGATGACTATACACTTTTTGGCATTTAGCTTGAGGCCATGGCTCTGGCACCAGTTGTCTGTTTCTATGAGGCCCTTTTGGAGGATGTTTGTGTCGGCTGGAAAGTCAATTATGGCGCCCAGTTTGCAGTCATCTGTGAACTTGGTCAGCCACTGTCCTTCCGTGTTGGCCTGTACCTCCAAGAAATATATACCGAACAAGAGAGGTCCCAGGACTGAGCCTTGTGGGATGCCACTTGTAACTGGTTTGGAGTCTGACATGGCTCCAGCAATTCTAACCATGTGGGTTCTGTCCTTGAGCCAGTTTGCAACCCATCTAGTGACATAGGGGTTTATATTTAAGCTGGTGAGCTTATTTATAATGCCCAAGTGGGGTATTGTATCAAAGGCTTTTGCGAGGTCCAGGTAGGCTGTGTGGACCACCTTCCCCTTGTCAATGGCCTTGGTGAATGTTTCAAAGAAATCGACCAGGTTTAAGAGGCAGGATCTGCCCTTAAAGCCAAACTGGGTAGGATCCAGTGTCTGTAGTTCCCCAATATCTTTATTTATGAGGTCCATGATGATCCTTTCCATAGCTTTGCAGACCAAGCTAGTCAGGCTTATGGGGCGATAGTTTCCAGGATCCGTTGAGGCACCACCTTTGTGGAGAGGGACCACTGTTGCTGTACGCCACTCTTTGGGTACATATCCTGTAGTAAGGCTGAAATTGAACAGAAGTTTTATGTTTGGGTTTAGCTCTTCTTGGAGTTCATGTAGGACACAGCCCGGGACACCGTCTGGTCCCATTGATGCTGTGTTTTTTGCTTGAGGGCGGCTCTTATCTGAGCATCTGAGATGTCAGGGGGACAGCACTCTGCTGGGATAGATATTTGCCCTTTTGGTGGGAGTTTGCGCTGAACCTGTCAGCTAGGATGTTGGCAATGTCTGTGGGTTTGGTGTATTTTTTGCCGTTTTGGATTCATTCTGAGCATATCTGGGAATTCCCACCCAGGTTCCTAACATAACTAAAGAAAGCCTTGTGATTATCCTTAGTGTCCTGTGCAATTTTTCTCTCGAAGCTGGCCTTAGATGATTTTATGAGTGCCCATAGTTTTTTGCTAATACTGATCAGAGATGCCTTCCTTTTTGGGATTTTGTTCCATCATACAGTAGCTTCCTCCTTCTATTGTATAGTTTGTTTATAGCTGGGGTCCACCAGACAGGACGTCTGCCTTTGGAGGATTGGGTCTTGGTTTTATTTGGGATTGCATGATCCATGCATTCCTGAAGGTGTTCATAGAATGTGTTTATAAATGATTCTGCAGTCTGGGCCATATTTTCCACAGGCCCGAGGGCTTTGAAGGATTCCACCTCGGTTTTGAGGAGTGTGAAATTTGCTTTAGAGAAGTTTTTCACTGTGGTTTTCTGGGCAGGGGGTGGGGTTGGGATGTGAATATCCAGTGAGATTATTTTATGGTCTGATCTTACCAGTGAGGGATACACTTCTGGTCTGGAGCATAGAGTCCCCATGTTGGTGGTGATCAGGTCCAGTATGTTTTCCCCTCTTGTGGGAGTGGTAACAAGTTGTTCCATAGCATTTGAGTTTATAAATTCTATGAACCTTTGGGCTTGGGTGTTGGAGCTAGAGTAATGCTCCCAGTCTATGTTTGGGTAGTTGAAGTCGCCCAATATAATGGTGTTTGGAGAGACCTTCATATTTTCCAGTGTTCTCAGGAAGGCTGAGTGGGGTTCCTGGGTTTGGGAGGGTGGTCTGTAGCAGGCTATAAACTGGAAGGCAGTTTTACCCACTGTTAGTTGCACATGGATAGTCTCTGATGCTTTGTGCTGTGCCACCAACCTGGAGGTGTGGGTATCTTTGACGAATATCGATACTCCCCATCCTTTTGTGGTTCGGTCCAAGTTTTGGGGCCGAAAAGCATGGATGTACATTTTAATGGTTTATATTGTTCACAAAATATTAACAGTTGTTTCTCTTCTGCTTTTTAAGTTTATTTTTGAGAAAATGTTTTGGAATGCAAGGTGAATATAGGCTGCTTGTGTATATTGGTGAAGTTTTTTTTGTATGAAGTACATATACTATTCTGTACAAAAGCGCTAACACTACTGGTTCTAATAAACACTTTTTTCAGCTTTTTCTGCAGTGCTCTTTGTCGCTAGCCATTGTTCTTATAAAGTTAAAAGACTTCAACCCAAAAAGGGCATAAATGCTCAAGTGACACCTAGTGTTCAAAATTAAAACTGCAGGTTTACCAAATATTGTTTTATTTTCAGATTATAAGTCAGGTAGCATAAAGCTAGATACAGTAGCAATATAAATGTAAGTTAACTACCGAAGTAGGTCCCAGTAGACTTTCGTCAGAGACCTCAGGGGCAACCGTTAGAGTAGGGATTTCCATTTTATAGTAGTTATTGGACAGGATTAGACAGATTAAAGGGTAAAATAAATTGTGTTTCATTTATGCATAAAAGACAGTTAAGCAGAAAGGAAAATAACCTTGCTGGCCAAGCATGGAAGACAGTTTATTAAAAAGGAAAGATAAACATACTGTGCACAGACAGAATGTTCTTTTCCCAAGGAAAAGATCAGCTACAGAATGTTCTACAATGGATTGTTAAAATACACACATACAAAGCCTGAGACCAAGGTTTAAAAAAGTAAATAAGGAAATGTACTACACTAAAGCAATATAATATGCTGTGTTCAGGATAGCAGTTCAGTTAAGGTTAGTAAGTTCGTTCGACCTGTTACTTCAGCGAGGATGTCAAACACTCGGGCCTGATTAAAGAAAACAGGTGATCTAGAGACTTTGTCAGTTTAAGTTGTTCGGGACAATGAGAATAGGATGTGCAGCATCTTGAATTGTTTATCGGTATTGTTAATGAAGACAGTATTTGGATCTTGTGAACATCTAATAAAACCTTATTAAATGAACTGCAGTGTTTGGAGAATTCATTCTGAAAAGTGCACAAGACTTGGTCCATAAAGGAGAACAAGCTTGGGTAATTTAAGACTTTTGTTTCTCAGTCTCATTGCATACAGTGTTTCCAGGTAATTACGGTACAGTACAGTAATCTCAATTCTTACACTCACCCAACACAAACTTGGATGAGAGCACAGCACAAGTGTTTCTTCACTGTACAATTCTAGTTTAGATTTTTCTATATTTCTTAAAAACTCAAGTCAAACCTTTTCAATCTGCACTGATAAATGTCCACACAAATAGCTGTTTATGTAATATGATAATACCTGTGGCAACTGGCATCATACTATTTAAAATAATGTATTCACAAATCTCATATGCCCAAGTTGATTTTCTAGGTTATCCCAAGTCATTTTAAAATGTATACACCTGCAGTTTATATAGCACCAGTGAATCCCAGAATAACAGCTATTGAAAATACGGAAAACAAACCCATAAAAGTTTATAACTGATTGCATACACCATATTAAATTCACACACATATAAAAATAAAGACAGAGGGAGGAAGAAACATTTTATTACCTTTAAGATTTACATTTTCATGTGATACTTGATATTCACTGCATAAAGCTTTAAGCTGAAGTCCAGAAAGTGAACCATTACTCTAAATATATAGGCCATAGCTTAAGATTCGATATCTAAAAAACGTATCACTCCATTTTCACCATGATCCAATATGCCACGTTATTTGGTTACTAAAGAAAAAATAAATAATTTTTCAACTATGATTTGCTTGGTATTACAGATGCAAGGTTTTGATCAACTTCAGTATAGCTCTATCATTCCAATTGGACATTCTCTTCACCTTTAACAATACTTTTGCTCACTTTTTTATCTTTCTTTTAGCTAGCATAATTGGAATTGCAAAATTGTAAATTAAGTTATTATGCATGTCTGCCATCAGTTAAGCATGATTTTAATATTGTATTGGTCTTTCAGCTTTTAAAAGGTTTTCTAGGGTACTGTTTAGCAATGACTACAGCTAAAGTTAGCATGTTGATGCCATCCACAAAATACTTCTGTTTAATTTGTAGTCACTCTAAATTTAAGCCATTTTATTATTTTGTTCAAGTTGGCTAATGATTCCATAGCTAAAATAAAGAAAGGTGAAATGCAACAACTATTTGCTCCTTGCATTATTGTTATTGCTTGAGAAACACACCCCTATTTTAAAGATGCTCTCTAACAAATTGTTTTATAATACATTCATTAAGTTTATGTTACAATCTGGAAAAAAGTATTGCCAGATCCTTAAGTATGAAAAATCCATAGAAGCAAAAGCATTTTCAAAACCTAATTACTGCTAAATCCCCATTTTGATATCCCTGTAACCAGTTATGTCCATTTCTCTAATAGCTTCAGTATGATCATCTTATTATTGTTGTGTTTTTAATCTATTGGAGATGTTTATTTTATACCTTTTAATAAAATTTAGCATACAAAAGGCATATAAACATGGATCACTTTCCTGTTTTAATAAAGGATTGTTTTTTAAGTGTGTTTCTAGAAGAGGGAATAAAGTTCTAATTTTGGCATTTACTTATTAAGAGATTAATCAGAGTTTTGGAAGTATTTTCAGAAATTATCCTATCACACCTGCACTTTACTAGCTTTTAGATTTGTTAATCTAAATTTAGACAATAGATTTCTGATATTCTCCTTTGAATGATTAATCCCTTGTTTAAAGGGAAGTCAGTAATCTTTACAAAATGTATAACGGAAAAACAACTTTCATAATAATTCAAAATGCTATGGAGGATATCCCCCATGCCTGTAACATTTTATTGTTTCCAAGTACCAATAGATTTTGATTTCATCTATGTAAATTCTACACCTCAATACTACCCTGTAGCTTCACCTTCTCTAAAGTTACTGCTATTTTATTACATAGAACGGATGTATTTTTTCTTCAAAATGCACAAGTATAGAAACATTTTTGCCTTTCATGGACAAACTGACAGGAATTAAATCCTATGGATCATTGTACAATTCCTTTATAAAAACAACAAATGCTAGCAACTAAATATAAACTAGGTACTTTTCTATTTCCTTATTAATTAGTCTAGCTCTCATTCTTCAGGTTTCACTGTATATAAGTGGATTATATTAATCCGCTATCATAATTAATCCAAAAGAACATGGAGTTTAAAAAAATATGAAATCACTCAACAGAAAAATCAGTTTTAGTCAAATCTTCCCAAATCTGTTGAGACGTGTTTCAACTACAATAATTTATTTAGCAGTGCTTGTTTGACATGTTGTTTTATGCCCGACTGTTGTTGATCCCTGTCTGTATTTGATTTTGGACTGAAGTTATTCATTTAAGGTTTGGTTACTTCTGTTTACTCTTTTTCTTGTATTGCATTTTGTTTTAAGTTTTTTGTTCTTTTCAGAATTTTAAGAGGTCTTGGCTAGAGTCGGTTAGAAAGTAATTCTTTTGCAGATAGTGAACAACATCCAGCTAATTAGTGGGAGGAACTGAGAAATAGCATTCCTCATTTAACTACAAATATTTAGTGGCATCTTTATTTAGCTGTAGTGCTTGTTTAACTTGCTGATCTCTATCTGCATTTGATTTTTCCCCACTCACCCTCCCTGTCGGTTCTGTACTTTTAAACTTTTGTGGCTTTTGAGTTGCCTGCCCCTACTATAAATCTGATTTTGGACACTCCTCGCAGACTCATCTCATCAGCATATCCTAATGAACACAGAAACATCAGCTGGGAAAGCCCTCCCCCTTAGTCTCTTAAACTTAAATTATCTTCCATTTTCTACCTTTCCACTTACTTAAATACAGTAAAAGCAGCTGAATAACGTGCATTTGTGCTTCCTCCTACTTTCCTTTAACAACATCCAGCAAAAAGCTAAACATTCAGTTACATTTAATCTGCTGCATTTATTACTGCTTGTTAGTAGCCTGATTACATTGTAACTGTTTTTCTAAGCCTCCTAAGTTTTGATGTAAGCACTTGGGCTCCATATCAGGTATTTTACATTAAGAAGGTTTGAGGTCTACACTCTTGTGGGAGGAGAGGGTAGCCTCCACCTTTCTGAACTGGGAAATGTTGGTGAAGGATTATTGTGCCCGTCATTCTAAGAGCCTTTGTTCTGGTTTAAGGACTTGGGCTCCACACCAAGTTATTTTATGCTAGGAAGATTTGTGGTCTACACTCTAGTGGCATTACTGTCTAGACAGATTTTTTTTTTCTTTTTTATCATCATTAAGCATCTAGTTTGCACATAGCTGAGTATTGCTCATCATCAAGTTGCGTCTCTTATTGACCTTTTCAATATTTAAAATTTCCCCTCAGTCCTCCCTGTTACAGCAGTAGCCATGGATATGCACTTCCTCCCTCTCTCTGTGGCCAGTCTGAGATGTGTATTCTGAGGCATGGTAGTGATTGTCTCATGGACACTAACAATGCACTTATTCTTAATCGAACAGATAAAGTATGGGACAGGTATAAATACACTTTAATGCTGGAGGCAAAATTCTCTCATACAACCAACACTAATCCTATAGAGGTTGTTAGAAACAATTGCACCATACCTACTGTAAAGGATAAAGACCCTAGATATAAAACTACTTATGCTGAGGCACTTACAGGTAACCTTCCTAAAATACCAAGACCTCCTACACAGTACAGTCAAAGAAAGGGTCCTCAGGCATCATGTCAACACTCCGTTAAAAAATGCCAACCACAGCTACTCTACACTGTATCCAGTGTCTGCACTGCTAAGCTCTTAAGGCAGACCAGAACACAGCCAAATTTCCTGGTCATTGGGTATTCTATAGTGAAGCACACCTATGACCCCCTCACCAGACTGAGTAAGGAAAGAGTCACAGTTACCTGCCCTTCAGGGGTTAGGATCTGTCAAATCACACAGGCACTCAGGTCATTGAACCACAGGTACCAATATGATTCTGTCATAGTCCACATGGGTGTTAATGACCACAAACATACCGCCCTGGACTATATGAAGTGTGACATGATCGAGTTTCCTGATTAGGTGTCTCAAGCAGGTATGAGCCTTGCACTTACAGGTTCATAGTTGTGTACTAGGCCAATGGTCCTGGAGCCTTTACAAGCCTAACCCATAGAAGTGCCCTGGCATCATGCGGCTCAAGGTTAGTTCCCAGTGCCTCTATCAAGTAGAGCCATTGGAGTGATCCCCGGGGTGCAGCATACTACCTTCTCCAATGATGAGGTCACATTACCAACAGAAAATGGATTGATTTTAACAACTGGCTTATCTTCTGGTGTCAAGTCTAATGGGGTACAATATTAGATCGTCTGGGAGGACATGGTTGACAGCCACACTGCTTTGCCAGCAGTTGTCTTCAGTTACCCCTCTAGGCTTTCAGATATTGCCAAAGACCTTTCATACCCCATAGTGCTTTTTTAGACAATGTCAAACTGATAAACCTATCTACTTAACTAAACCTATGAAGGATGTGAAATTAGGCACAATGCTAGAATTCTTAAAAAGGAACTCCATTCTCTGCAGGCCTTTCTCTCCCTGGACAGTGTGGACATCTGTGTAGTGATGGGAGATGGTTTAAAGTTATGTAGAGTATCCCAGAAATGCAAGGTTATAATGCCTTTCACACCTTTAGACCAGCTACTGCACAGGAGGGAACTAAAGGTGGAATCTCATTCTATATTAAAACCAACCTCACATCCAGACTGGTTAAATTGTATAACCCACTGGAACTCGTACATGTGCAACTCACCATAAACAGGGTTTTTTTACCATAGTTTGCAACCTACAGGTCTCCCTTCATGTCCCACGAAACCCATACTATCTATCGCAGTGTACTAGAATCCTTCACCGTTCAACCCAGTACAATATTCATGGGGGCTCTCAACTACCCCTCTATGGATTGGGAATCCTACACCACTTCTAATGTACAAGCCCAGTGATTCCTAAACTTAGTTAGTACCAACATCCTGGAACATTTAGACCATACTCCTACAAGGGGTACAAACATACTTAATCTTGTACTCTCAAACATGGGGGGGGTTGCTATATTCCTCACACAATGTAATGTCTCTGTTCATCAGATCTGACTATAAGGCAGTATTACTTGAAATAAAATTTAAATCCTGGGCTGCAGCAAAACCAAAAACCTTCTCTCTACTAAGTGACACCTTGGCAAAATTCCAAGCACCCACAAACCCAGTAAACATCATAGCATATGTTAGAGTTATTCACAAAATCTCTGTGCAGCCATACTGATTGCTGTACAGAGTGAGATTTGCAGACTTGTATTAAGAATAAGACAAAGTCAAAAGAAAAGCCACCCTAGCAGAATCACAATATCAATCTGTTATACACAAAAGAAAAAACAAATGTTGGCCAAGCACAGGAAAACCTGATCCATACATACCAAAAGCTCCCTGATGACTCTAAACAGGCAGCCAAGAGGGTTAGTTAACACTTCAAAGGCTAAATTTGAAGAAACAAAATAACTTCTCAGGCAAAGGGCAACCTCAAAGCTTTCTACAGCTATGTCCATAACCTCAGGGGAAATGCACACCAATACACAGAACGTATTATAAATGGCATCACTCACAATACCAAACTTTTGGCTGACAGGTTCAGTTCAAATTTCTCCCCCTACCCCCCCCCCCCCCAATAGTCCAAAGGAAATACTGCATACTACAATCCCCCAACCATTACTAGGGAACAGGTCATTAATTCACTTTCCAAGGCCAAAAACACTGCATCAGTGAGACATCACAGGATGCTTAATAAAAAGCATAAAAACATGAACTCTCTGGTCAACTGGGGCCTTCAGTCAGGTTTTGTGCTCCAGGAATAGAAGATGGTGAGTGTCATTCCCCTGCAGGAGGTCCAGCCACTGATCTTGTAACTACATGCTCATAACTCTTACCAGTCTCATATTTAAGGCTGTGGAAAGAATCATCATAGACATGATTAACTAGGACAAGGGTCCAGCATTTGCAGGTTATCTATCACAATTCAGCTTTGTTAAATGAAAGTCATGCCTATTAAATCTAGGGGACTTTTTGAGAGGGTCACCAAAGCGCTGGATGAAGGTAAGACTGTCCACACAGCTCACCTCAACTTGGCCAAGACTTTTGATACAGTACTCCACTCAGACATTTCTAGACAATTTCACTAATTTAGGCATAAACCCTTTTAAATCACCCACTGCATAGCCAACTGGATCACTTATAGGACTTGGGAGGTCAAAATAGGTGAGGCCACCTCCACCCAAAGCCAGTCACTAGTAGAGTCCCCCAGGGGTCAGTACTGGATCTGCTCCTTTTTGGTATCTAATTCTCTGAAAGGGATGCAAATGCTAAAGGTTTATGGCTAAGTTTGCAGATGACTACAAGCTGGAGATTATCATAGACTCCTCCACAGACATTAGCATTCTTCAAGAAGGTCCATCTCTGACTAACAAATGGTGCCAAAGGCAAGGTCTTAAACTCAATGCTAAGAAATGCATAATTATACCCTTTAGAAAGTTAACCATCCCAGCTAATCACCATGCTGATAATACACCCCAGAGAGACATCACAGTGGTCAGGGATCTGGGTACACACAGACAGTAGCCTTACCCTTGACCATCATGTGGCCCCAGTGGTGAGGAAATCTTATGTTGCACAGCTTTTAACTAAAGGCATGGTATCTAGGTCCAAAGTGGTCATTATTTCACTGTACTCTGCCCTTATCAGACCAGAGTACAATGCTCCCTTTGTTATGTACCTGACCAGGCATATGCAACAACTAGAATGACCTCAGGAGGTGCCTTACAAAAAGAGCACATGGTCTAACAAACCTGCCTTATGCAAATTGCCTTAAAGTTCTTTCCCTCTACTCAGTCTACTATAGACTGGTGAGAGATGATCTATGTCTGGCTTACAAGGCATCCACAAAGGTTTGAATCTCCTACCTATTTGTAAGTCAAAGAGTACCAGAAATACAAGGTCTAGGGACGTGAATTTTGTCTGTGCCTTAAACAGAACACCCTGGACAGATGTGTCACACAGACTGCCCTTCCTATAGGACAGGCTTCCCCATCTACATGAAATTGAGCTAGTCTATTACCCAGTTTCAGCACAACCTAGACCAATGCATGGAGAAAAGGAAATTTACACCAGGCCTGGCACCCATGTCCCTTATGGACAGAAGTACTTTATAAATGCCTGGGCCTCAATGACATATCTGGATACAGGACATCAGTCTTTCGGGAAACTTGGCTAGGCTTAGAAAGGCCCCCTGGGTTGTTAGCCTAATAACAATATAGGAATATATGGGTGAAAAAATAAGAGTATAATGTGACAAGCATGCAAAATCTGAAGGTAATGCTACTCAATGCTAGAAGTCTAAACCTCAAAATGCACTTTCTCGAGGCACTCCTAAAAATGGAGAACATCGATATCTGTGCAGTAACTGAGACCAGGTTCAAGGCTCCAGAGAACACCCCTGCAATACCAGGCTACAACTCTTACCACACTTTTCGGCCACAAAACCAAGACGAAACACTAAAGGTGGAGGAGTGTCCATATTCACCAAGTATGTTCACACCTCCAGGCTAGTTGCCCAACACAATGCATCTGAAATTCTCCAGGTGCAACTAACACTAGGTAAGAATGCAATAAAAATTTTAGCTTGCTACAGATCCCCCACCATGCCCCAAGTTTCTCACCACACCTTTCTAAACAAACTGGAAAATATACAACCAAACACCCTAATACTAGGCAATTTCAACCACCTTGCCATTAACTGGCAAAACTACTCTGGTACCAACTCCTTCTCCCAATGGTTCTTGGAATTCATAAATTCCAATGCCCTGGATCAACTAATCCATTTTCCCACCAGGGGCTCCAATATCCTAGACCTGATCATTACCAACATGGGAGATAGATACTCCACACCAGTGGTCACCCCCTCATTGATCAAGTCTGACCATAAGCAAATCACCCTTGACATCCACATCCCACCCCCAGTAAGGAAACCTCCTTAAAAAACTTCTCCAAAGCCAGCTTCATGCTACTGAAATCAGAAGTGACAAACTTCATGACACCCATGCAGACAGGATCTGAAAGTTCGACTGCAGAATCCTACACTAAGGCACTGTACGAGCACATCCACTCATGCATGAATAGTGCCATCCCAAATAGAACCAAGATGCTCTCCTCCAAAAAAAGGAAGCCAATCTGGTGGTTCCCTCCTATAAACAAACTATACAACAGAAGGAAGAAACTGTTGCAGAAAAGAGGAAAATCCCAGGATGCAAAAAACTCCCTCACCAGCCTCAGTAAGAAGCTAAGATCCCTCATAAAATCCTCAAAAGCTAGTTACGAAAATAAAATTGCCAAGGATTCCAAAGACAATCACAAGGCATTCTATAGTTATGTCAAGAATCTAAATGGCAATGCTCAGATCTGTTCTGAGCTATAACAGAATGGCATTAAATATACTGATCCCAAGGATATTGCCAATATCCTGGCAGATCGATTTAGTGCCAACTTCACCCCCCTCTCATCCCCTAAAGGGCCCATCTCAATACCAAAAGATTGCCAAATTCCGGTAATCACGGCCACACAGGTAGAAACCGCACTCTCCAAAGCTAAGAATACAGCATCCATGGGACCAGATGACATCCCAGGCTGTGTACTACATGAACTCCAAAATGAACTGGCACCTCACCTAAGTATCATGTTTAATCATAGCCTCACCTCAGGCTTTGTGCCCACTGAGTGGCTCACAGCTACAAACTGGGAGCCATTATTGAATCCCCAAATGATGTGGATATTCTACAAAAGGGCCTTACAGAAACAGATGACTGGTGCCAAAGCCATGAGCTCAAGCTTAATGCCAAGAAATGTATAGTCATCCCCTTTGGAATAAAACATGTACCCATGAATTACCACATAGGTGGCAGCACACTAAACATCGAAAGCGTGATGAGAGACTTAGGGACACAGGTGGACAGTGGTCTCACCTTCGATAACCACATCACCACAACAGTCAGGAAATCCTTCTATATGTGGCACATCTCATCACGAAGGGCTTTTCATCCAGAAAAAAGGAGGTCATTGCCCCACTGTACTCATCCCTCATTAGACCCATTATAGAGTATAATGCCCCGTTTGGTATGTACCTCACAAGACATCTGCAACAGCTGAAAAGGCCACAGAAATACCTCACTAAAAGAATCACAGGCCTAAAGCAGATGTCATATGCTGACCGTCTAAAAATCTCAAGCTATACTCTGTGGCATATCATCTACTCAGAGGCAATCTCTGCTTAACATACAAGGCCATGTCAAACTCTGAGCTGTTGGACATGCTCGACTTAAAGAAATCCCAATCCCTCAGAGCCACAAGCCCATAAGGTGAAGCATTCCATGACCCAATATTCTGGTCATAGGCGACTCCATTGTGAGACACACATGTCCCTCTTACCAGCCCTGATAAGGGGAAGGTTACAGTTAATTCACCAGATCATGCAAGCACTCAGGTCACTTACCCCTAAGTACCAGTATGACCTCAGTCATAGCCCATGTGGACATGAATGACCCAGACATATCTCCTTGGACTATATGAAGATGGACATGATAGAGCTCTCAGAATGTGTGTCACAGGCAGGTATGAGCCTAGCATTGAGCAGCATTCTACCATCTCCAAGGATGATGCCACAATACCAGCAAAAAATGATCGACTAACAACTGGATTAGCTACTGGAATCATTCCAAAGGGGTCCAATACTTGCCAGCCTAGGAAGACATGGTCGATTGGCCATACTGCTTTGTCAGGGATGGTTTTCACCTGTTACCTCTAGGCTTTTGGGTACTGGCTAAAACATTATGCACCCCCTATAGTGCCTTTTTTGGGCATTGCCAAAAAGACAAACCTTCCAACATAGCAAAGGCTACTCAGGACAAACTAAAGGTGTTACTGCTCAATGCTAGGAACCTCAACCAGAAACTGCACACCGGGAAAGCTCTCTTTACCCTGGAGAATGCTGACGTATATGCAGTTACTGAAACATGTTTCAAAGCCATGGAAAGCACCCCAGCAGTACATGGCTATAATACCTTTCATACATTCCAACCACCCACTGAACATGAAAGAGCAAAAGGCGGAGATGTACCTATCTACATAAAGGATAAAGGATTAACACACCTCAAGGCTGGTCAAACAATATGACATGCTTGAGCTACTCCATGACCAACTAACCGTGGGAAAAATCCATTACCATATTCTTGTTAGCTGTAGGTCCCCTACTATGAACCAGAAAACCCATACATCACACCTGAAGTTAATAGAATCACTCAACATCGATCCCTAATTCCATACTCATGGATGATTTTAACTCTTCATTAATTGGGAGGCATACACGATCACCAACATGCAGGCCCAAAGATTTCTTGACTTTGTAAGCTCAAATGCCCTGGATCAGCTAGTCTGCACTCCCACTAGGGGAACAAATATCCTAAATATGGTTCTCAGAAATATGGGAGACTGCTGCACCCTTCCCCCCATGTTACGTCCTCACTGGTAGGATCAAATCACAAAGCAGTCTCCCTTGAAATAAAGTTATAACTAGTCCCCTAGCTAACCTCAAACCTTTAAGAACTTCTCCAAGGTAAATTACCCCTATTAAGGGATGGCATAGCTAGTTTCCCAGCTCCCCCAAATCCAAAAAACACAGAAAGCTATGCAGAGGCATACACAAAAGCCCTGTATGACCATATAAACAACTGCACAGAAACGGTAGTAGCAGACTGAAATAAACCAGGTTAAAATGCAAAAACAAGCCATGCTGGTGGATCCCCTAGTATTAAGAGGCTGTAGAACAAAAAAAGAAAATCCTGTCAAGACGTAAGGGAATGTGCCCAACACAGGAGTAAGTCCCTCGTTAGTCTAAACAAGCAAATCAGGAAATTAGTCAAGTCTCAAAGAAAACTTTGAGGTAAAAATAACCTCCAAAGCCAAGGATAACCATAAGCCATTTTTCAGTTATGTCTAAAGACTTAAGGGCAGCGCCCAACAATGTGCAAAATTAGTAGTAGATGGCATCACCTATACTCAGTAAGAAGACATAGCAAATCTGCTGGCTGACAAATTCAGCTCAAATTTCACTTCCCCTGCATCCCCAGTTCTCCCCCAAGAAATACCCTCCTCCACCAGTCCACTGCCAATTATCACCAAACAACAGGGTGATACTGAGCTCTCTAAAGCTAAAAACAGAACTTTAATGGGGACTGACAATATATCATGTTGCCTCTTAAACAGCTTAAATCAGGAATTACAGGCCCATTCGAATCACTATTTAACCACAGTCTCTGGACTGGCATTGTCCAAATAGAGTGGAAGACAGCAACAGTCATCCCTCTGCATAAAGGAGGACCATCTACTGACCCTGGAAACTACAGACTCAAGTTTGTCTAGTCTTATATGCAATGCCATGGAAAGAATAATCATGGATCTGATAAATAATGACATAGGAGACCACCAAACACCGGACCCAACCCAATTCATCTTTCTCAAGGGCAGGTCATGCCTACTGAATCTGATGGATTTCTTTGAGAAAGTCATTATGAGGGTAAAACAGTACACACCACTTACTTTGACCTGGCCACGGGATTTGACTCAATTTCCCACTCAGGATTTATAAATAAACTCATAAAACTGGGCATAAATCCCTGCATCACCAGATGATTAGCCATCTAGCTCGTGGACAGGACACACGTGGTTAAAGTGGGTGAATCCAGATCCACCAAGAGGCCAGTTACTAGTGGTGTGCCACAGGGCTCAGTACTGGGACCACTCTTGTTCAGAAAATACTTCTGCGAGATCAAGGCAAATGTGGAAGGCCTCTGGATGGCAATGTTTGCAGGTAACTGCAAGCTGGGGGCAATCATTTAATTACCACTGATGTAGATATCCTTCAGGAGGGTCTAGATCAGACAAATGATTAGTTTTAGGCCATGGTGCTGGCACCAAATGCATTATCATACCCTTTGGGAAGTCAAATACCCCTCCAAATTACATCAATTGCACACCCCTTAGAGTAGGCTCCAAAGGTGAGAGATCTAGGCACAAAGATAGATAGTAGACTGAACTTTAACCACCATGTGTCCACAGTGGTATGAAAATCCTTTTCTGTGGCACAACTTATAAGTAAAACATGCTGGAGAGATAGATGCGTCTCTGAGAAATGGCCACTTCTTTGGAACAGGCTTCCTGTTCATATTAAGCAGAGCCCTTCCCTGGCCCTCTTCAAAATGCAATTTGCCTCAATGGATGGAAACTGCAAATTCACACCTAATGTAATGAATGCAAATTCACACCCGGGGTAGTGAATATGTCCCTTATGGACAGGGACAAACTGTAAGATACTCAATGCACAGGCACAAATCTATGCCATACTCTTGTCCCCAAGGGCCATATATTGGGTAGGATCGTGTTATATTGGCTAGGCTTGTAATGGCCCTTAAGCCATTAGTCTAGTAATCTCCTATGAACCTATATGAAAATATAGGCACAGTAGCTTTATTTCAGAGTATTATGGTCCCAATCCTTTGCCCTTTTAAAGGAAGAATTTACATACATTTTATGACATTTTTCTAATAAGCATGTTTCTTGTAAAACACATTAAATGCCTTTTTTTAAATCAAGCACCCCTTCATTTTTCCAACTCTATTCATTGAATTTAAGTGGGAAGAGAGATAATATATATACATTTCTATTTTCAAAAATAACATGGGTTTCTCAAGCTTATTTTTCATTAAAATTTTATAGCACATCAAGACACCTTAAGTTAACACATTAAAACCATACTAAATCCAGTTCTCAAAGCCTTTATGAAAATTATTTCTTTGAGCCGTTATGAATTCCTAATTGACTCTACATTAACCCAATTAACCCAAGCAAAACTACCTAGATGTAGAATAAGCCAACTAGCCCCAGATACATTTGGAAAGGAATGATGACTGGATGAATGCATCAGTGTAATATAACAGGATCTGTTTCCCTGTAGCTCTTAAAAGTAAAGCCATATAACTTAAAAGTAGTAGTAATTAGCTCTAAAGTCACAAAACTACCATTAAAAACAAAAAAGGGATCCACAGAAGAGAGAAATTTTGTTTTGACTAAACCAGATGTCAGTATGTATATACATTTAAGTAGATCTTTGAGATCACTTTCATCCTTTTTAGTATGAAGCAAATGTCAGGTTATAGTATTCGGACTATAAAATAAGGCCATAAAAATACTTCCCAAAATAGTCCTTAAACTGGTTTTCCATTTCCAGTCTGCACCAGTTCAACATCTCTTGTTAGACAGCCCAGCTTATTAATTGTAAGAAATGCTTTCAAGTTGTACACAAATGAACAGGTGTTGAGCATATTACTAAAACCCCTGACATTATAAAGCACGTAAAATATTCATGGTTAGATATGAAGAACTTAAAATGATATTCTAGATATCGCACTTTATATAGCATCGTTCAATGAAAGTTAGGAAATGTATACACAGGGATTTAGCAAGAGAATTAAACAAGTATTTATTTAAGGCCAGAAGAAAAAAAATCTTATTTCCAGATTACCTCATCTGTCACGTTTCACATTTCATAATGCTCTGATCACTCACGACTCTCTTCGTCACTTCCTTTTGACAAAAAAAATGTTCCAAGAAAAATTATGCAACACTTAAATATCAAATTATATTTAACTATTCATTTCCCTCTCTTTCATTCCCCTTCCCCACCCCATCTCCAGTCTAAAAGCATAATCAAGCAAATGATATCTTTTGAACATGCAAAATGTTCTCATTATTGCATTACATTAATTACATTATAATTAAGCCAGTCTGTATGGCAGGAATGATAATCGGTCATCATGCATTAATACTGAGCAGAAATGTTAATACTGAACTTGTAGTTTTGACCAATCCTGACTTCATGACACTATATCTAAAAACAAACTTAAAAGTTATGAGAGAACAAGTGCATATAACTTCTTCATTCCGGATGTCTAAGCTCAAAAGTTTTCATTTAGGACATGTTACATGGTGACATCTAATAAGAATCATAAGTTAAAAAAGCAGCAATTTGGATAATAGGCTATGAAGTCTGAAATTACTATTAAATCTCTCATTCTTCTAATATTGCTATGTTACATACCGGTTTACTAATTTACTGTAGATATCCCATGCCCCCCTTAGTGCTGTTGATGCCAGTGAAACATGGAAAAAGTCTGTCTACTTAAGCAGGAGTAGACTATTTGTTTTCACTGTACTCCTCTTAATTTCTACAAGGTAGCTTCATCCTTAGCATCTTTTTCCCAATATACTCAGCATCCCTCCTCAGCACATGTCCAAACCAATGTAATCGTGCCTCTCTGGCTTTGTCTCCAAACCTTCCAACCTGGGCAGACCCTCTAATATACTTATTCCTAATCCTGTCCACCCTCGTCACACCCAGTGCAAATCTTAACATCTTTAATTCTGCCACATCCAGCTCAAACTCCTGCCTTTTTGTCAATGCCACTGTCTCCAACCCATATAACATAGCTGGTCTCACTACCCTCTTGTAGACCTTCCCTTTCACTCTTACAGGTACTCGTCTGTCACAAATCACTCCTGACACTCTTCTCCAACCACTCCATCCTGCCTGTACTCTCTTCTTCATCTCTCTTCCACACTCATCTTTACTCTGAACTACTGACCCCAAGTATTTAAACTCATCCACCTTCACCACCTCTACTCCTTGCATCCTCACCATTCCTCTATCCTCCCTCTCATTCACACACATATATTCTGTCTTAGACCTGCTGACCTTCATTCCTCTTCTCTCTAGAGCATATCTCCATCTTTCCAGGGTCTCCTCCACCTGTTCCCTACTCTCACTACAGATCACAATGTCATCTGCAAACATCATAGTCCACAGGGACTCCTGTCTGATCTTGTCTGTCAACCTGTCCATCACCATTGCAAATAAGAAAGGACTCAGAGCTGATCCTTGATGTAACCCCACCACCACCTTAAATGCATCAGTCACTCCCACCGCAGACCTCACAGCTGTCACACCCTCGTACATATCCTGTACCACTCTTACATACTTTTCTGACACTCCTGACTTCCTCATACAATACCACAACTCCTCTCTAGGCACCCTGTCATATGTTTTCTCTAAGTCTACAAAAACACAATGCAACTCCTTCCGACATTCTCTGTACTTCTCCATCAACACTCTGAGCAAAAATCACATCTGTAGTGCTCTTTCCTGGCATGAAACCATACTGCTGATCACTAATCATCACGTCCCTTCTTAACCTAGCTTCCACTACTTTCCCATAACTTCATGCTGTGACTGATCAATTTAATCCCTCTGTAGTTACTACAGCTCTGCACATCACCCTTATTCTTAAAAATCGGTACAAAAACACTTTTTCTCCATTCCTCAGGCATCCTCTCACTTTCCAAGATTTCATTAAACAATCTGGTTAAAAACTCCACTGCCATTTCACCTAAACACCTCCATGCTTCCACAGGTATGTCATCTGGACCAATAGCCTTTCCATTCTTCATCCTCTTCATAGCTATCCTTACTTCCAACTTGCTAATCCATTGTACTTCATGATCCACTATCCCTACATCATCCAACCTTCTCTCCCTTTTATTCTCTTCATTCATCAACCCCCTCAAAGCACTCTATCCATCTCCTCAACACACTCTCCTCATTTGTGAGTATGTTTCCCTCATTATCCTTTATCACCTTTACCTGCTGCACATCTTTACTAGCTGGGTCTCTCTGTCTAACCAATCGGTACAGGTCCTTTTCTCCCTCCTTAGTGTCCAACCTTTCATACAACTCTTCATATGCCTTTATCCTTAGCCTTCGCCACTTCTCTCTCTTTGCCATGCACCTCATCTCCTTATACTCCTGTCTACTTTCTTCATCTCTCTGACAATCCCACTTCTTCTTTGCCAACCTCTTTCTCTGTATACTCTCCTGTACTTCCTCATTCCACCACCATGTCTCCTTGTCGTCCTTCCTCTGTCCAGATGTGATACCAAGCACCTTTCTAGCAGTCTCCCTTACTAGCTCTGCTTTTGTTACCCAGCTATTTGGTAACTCTTCACTGCCACCCAGTGCCTGCCTTAACTCATCCCTGAACTCCACCTCACAATTACCCTTTTTCAATTTCCACCGCTTGATCCTTGGTGTTGCCCTCACACTCCTCCTTCCTCTTCTTGATAACCAACGTCATCCTACAAACCACTATCCTATGCTGCCTAACGACACTTTCTCCGGTCACCACTTCACAGTCTCCAATCTCCTTCAAACTGGCCCTCCTACATAAGATATAATCCACCTGTGTGCATCTTCTTCCACTCTTGTATGTCACCCTATGCTCCTCCCTCTTGTTAAAATATGTATTCACCACAGCCATGCCCATCCTTTTTGCAAAATCCACTACCATCTGACCTTCTGCATTCCTTTGTTTAACACCATACCTACCCATCACTTCCTCATCCCCCCCGTTCCCTTCACCAACATGCCCATTGAAATCTGCTCCAATCACCACTCTCTCACCCTTGGGTACAGTCATCACCACTTCATCCAATTCACTCCAAAATTTTTCTCTCTCATCCATTGCACACCCAACTTGTGGAGCATACGCACTAACATTCATCATGACACCATCAATTTCCAGCTTCATAAACATCACTCTATCAGACACTCTTTTTCACCTCCAAAACACTCTCAGCATACTGTTCCTTCAGAATAACTCTTACGCCATTTCTCCTCCCATCCACACCATGATAAAACAATTTGAACCCACCTCCGATACACCTAGCCTTACTCCCCTTCCATCTGGTCTCTTGCACACACAATATACCAACCTTCCTTCTGTCCATCATATCAGCTAGCTCTCTCCCTATACCAGTCATATTTCCAACATTCAAAGTTCCGACCCTCACTACCACAGTCCTAGCCTTTCTCCTCTCCTCCTGCCTTCAGCCATGTCTTCCGCCTCTTCTCCTCCTTCTGCCAACAGTAGCCCAATTTCTGCCTGCACCCTGTAGGCTAAAAGTACTGGTGGCGGTCATTGTTAACCTGGGCCTCGACTGATCTGGTATAAAAATATTTCTTGGTGACTGCATGAAATGTTTTGGTGAAATTTTACGCCGGATGCCCTTCCTGACGCAACCCTCCCCATTTATCCAGGCTTGGGACCGGCACAAAGAAATGCACTGGTTTGTGCATCCCCAGTGGTCCCACAATAATCCATCTAAATCTGACATTTAAGTAGCAGTCCCAAGTAATAGTATTCATTTTTTTCTTTAAAATAAAATTACATTTTTAACAAGGCTACAGTGTCTACCTTTAACATTTGCATTGAATAAAACCACAGAGGGCATTTAAGAAGTGTGATATTTTATTTTTATCTGGGGAGAGTGAGTCCTGTAATGTGGAGATTGAATGGCTGAAGAAAAAAAATAAATAAAAAATGGACTTTCATATATCAAGTCAGAGATAGCCATTTTTCAGAATATAACCACCTCTCTGAGCTATGGTAATCTTGAAGTTAGCATATGTAACATTTGGGAGTGGTGGGCTTGCCCCATACAAGAGTTTAAAGGAAGATATTCACTTTTCCCCTGCATCATTCCCATGTCTCTCTGTTGGCGCTCAGCATTTTAAGTGCCAACATTTCATTAGGGCACTGCCAGTACTCACCTGGTGCATCCCCCAGATAGCCGTACTCTGTGGTGCAGGTGGTTTTAGTTGCAGTCCTCTGAGGTTCCTGGGTGACACAAAGGTAGATGGATATAAATAAAGCAGGTCCATGTGCTACACAGTTTTCTGTAGCAATAGCATGTACCACACATCAACTGAGGTATCCCCCAAACAGACATTCAGACAGTCCTGACCAGCTCCACCACAAGGTGTAATTGTTCCGAGTCATCATTAAGAAATAGTGGGAAAGCTTCCTATATTTATGAAAGCTGCTGGTATGTTGTGATATACCCATCGAGGTAGACCCTGTCCCCAGCTATGTCCTGGGCCTTGGCATGGATAAGTCATTGACCATGCAACCCAACTGCGTCAACATCTTATTGTGACCACCAAGCACTGATATTCCACACCAATTCCTTTCACACCTGGTCCCAGAAGGCCCTGTCTGCTTTGCCTTTGTCCAGGATTCAAATGCCAAGAAAGCATATGGCCTAAAGCAGTAATGCTCATCTCCTACAATGTAAACTTTCCCAGCTGTTGACATTTTTTTGGTGCCATGATAATGCAGGTACACGTGGATATGCAGGACATTACATGTTAGCCAACATCTAACACCTCACTGTCCCTAGCACCCCAGTAGTAGACACAGCCCTGTGCACTGCTAAGAGGTTAAGTGTTCTGGCACTGGGTCAGGGTCAGTGTGGCAGTTGGGGGTATATGGGCCACATGTTATGCTGTTTTGTGCCAACATCATACGTTCCCCTGTTTACTGGGAATGCTCATCCTGCAGTAGAGTGTCATGGTGTATGGGTGCACCCATACTAATGTATAGACACTGAAACAGGACTGAAATTCAAGCTCCTGGCCTTGCCTGTATTCCCCATACACATTCCACCACCAGACTGCAATCTATCGCTCCAGAATCAAGAGTTCTCACTCAAAGCTCTCTCTCTATGCAAGACTTCAACTATTTTGCCTTATCCCTGTACCCTGTCAGTTTGCACCCTCACCCCCTTTTCTACATCCTGTCATGGCCAATGCAGTACTGTGCAACAGTGCGTATTATGTAGCAGCCATGTTCCCTTGAGCATTGACTGTGATGGTGATATTACCAGTAATCCTGTCTAATCTGTCACTTTTCCTGTAACAGTATACTGAAAATGTCCACTTCAAGAATTCTGTATCATTTACTGTAATATGGTCTACTACAAAATGGAAGCAGTGCTTTTTATTGTGCTACAATAAGGCTCATAAGGCAGCTATTGTGCTAATTTGTTTATTTATTTAAATTTGTTGACCGGGAGTGTCCGACTGGACATAGGTCCATTTTCAGCGGAGGCCTGGGGAGAAAAGCTCCACAGTTAAAATAAACAGACAGTATTTACATTGGATTACATAGTGATTAACAATTTACATAGCAATTACTTACAGATGAAGAACATAGTACATCAGTAGACAACTAGAATCTTTATCTGTGAAGTGCATACCAGACATTAACAAATGTTACAAGAAGAAGTTGTTCGTGCTGTATAATAAGTACTGGCTTATTAGCATCTGAGCTTGCTATAATCAAGGTAGTTAGTGGAGTGGAAAGAAAGGTAGTGGTTGGATGGGGTGGATGATACTAGGAGTGGGAGTTGCAAGGGCATAGCCAGCATGTTTTTAGTTGCGCTTTTAGTAAAGTTTTGAAGTGGGTGCATGATGGTATGGAGGTAATTGTGGGTGGGAGTGAGTTCCATAATTTGGCTATGGCGCAAGAGAATAGTGCTTCACCAGCAGAGTTATTGGCTTTAGTGATCTGCAAGTGATTTTTGCTGCTGGATCTTAGTGGTCTGGTGGTGCGATAGGGTTGGAGTAGATTCTGGAGGGATGGGACATTTAGTGGATGGTTTAGTAGTTTGTGGGCGAGTGAGAGTTGATACCACTGAAGGAGGTGAGGGAGTTCAAGCCAGCCCAGTTCAGCAAGTGAGAGACCGTGGTGACTACGGTAGGATGCCCCTGTGGTGAATTTGGCGATTTTGTTGTAGCAGGTCTCTAGCTCGTTTAGATCGCATTGCCTTAGGTTGGTATATATTGGAGAGGCATAAAGTAGGGTGGAGATAAGGTGGGAATTTGCTATTGAAATCTTTGCTGCTTTGGTAAGAAATTGCTTATTTCTGTATAACGCTCCTAGTTTTTTGTGGACTTTTTTTTATAGTCATTGATATGTGAATGTCAAATTTTAGTTTATTGTCTATTTCCTCTCCTAGCAATTTGGTGTGTTCAGTTGGGTATATAGTGGTGTTGTCTTTTGCCGTGATGTTAAAGTGAGAGTTCTTCTGAGTAGGTTTGGTGGGTTGGAAGATGAGTAGTTTAGTTTCGTTTGGGTTGAGTATTAAACGGGCATCGGATAACCATGTTTCAACAGAGGAAAAGGCTTCCTGTGTGACTTTTTGCAGTTTTGGTAGGGACTGGGCTGAGCAGATGATGGTCGAGTCATCTGTGTATTGTAGGAGTGTGCCATGTTTGGTGGCAGAGGCTAGATTATTGGTGTAAACAGAGAAGAGTAGGGGTCCAAGGATGGATCCTTGGGGAACCCCTATGGAGACAGGTAGTTGGGGAGATATGTCATTCTGCCATACAACGGATTGCTGGCGGTCAGACAGGTAACTCTGAAACCAGTTGGTGACTGATTGTGAAAAGGATAGGTTATTGAGGACAGAGATAAGTTGTGTGTGTGGGACCATGTCAAATGCTTTAGATAGGTCTAGGAAAGTAACAGAGGAGAGATAGCCATTGTTTTTATGCTGAAGGATAGTGTTAGTAAAGGAGAGTAAGGCAGTGGTGGTGCTATGGTTTGTTCGGAAACCATGCTGAGTACTGGAAAGGAGGTTGTTAGTAAGGAGGTAGTCTGAGACCTGAGAGTGTATGCATCTCTCTAGTATTTTGGAGAGTGGAGAGAGAATAGCTATAGGGCAGTAATTGGTTAGTTCTGTGGAGGGTCCACCTTTGTGGAAGGGAATTATATGTGATACTTTCCACAGTGTGGGAACATAACTTTCTGACAGAGATCGGTTAATCAAGATGGATACTGGGTAGGCCAGAGCATCAGCTGCAATTTGTAGGTATTCACTTGGGAGGCTGTCTGCTGCTAATTTGGTGGGTTTAAGTTTAGTTAAGAGTTTTTTTATGGTGGAGGTAGGTACATGAGAAAAAGAGAAGGCAGTGAAGTGTGACTGCCCCCCCCCCCCAAAAAAAAAAATTACATCAATAACACAACCTGTTTATCACCTTTGTTCTTCACTATGGGGCCTTGTTTGAACCATGCACCAGCATCAAGATGAAGTATGGAGTGGACGTCATGCTGCTACAGATCTGCATCATGCTACTGACCATGGTCACTGCACTGACAGTTGAAACCATGGCTGCACTCTGGCATGGAGGTCTCATGGAGTGTACACGCCTGTACAGCCTGGCTACACAGCTGTCGACCTGCCCACACTGACTGTGTTGTGCTACCACAAATAACCAATGAGCTACTTTATGTGCACCATGTTGTTTTCTGTTGCACGCCGTGTTGTTCGCTAGCCATCACTTTCATTCCTAGAATTGACCTGGAAGTGGACATTGCCTCAACAGGGTCCAACTCTGGCAGGGCTTCTGCTTGACATAGCATGCAGTGCCAAATCTGTTTATACCTGCTGTACATGCAGCACATGAAGCAACTACTAGGAGATTATGAAAACCCCTGTATAAATGGGCTGCTTAGCAGTGCAGTGGGTGATGCCGCTGCATTTTGGCAAACACTATCAACATAAATGCAGTCATCTGTAGAAGCACCACCCACACAGAACATTACCAACAAGGAGAGGTGGTTAGAGAGAGAGAGAGAGAGAGAGAGAGAGAATACCTCTGTTTTGCGGTCAAGATATCTGCTTTTGTGGAGTCATTACACAGTAGGCCTGAAAATTACAGCTATACATGCCTTTTGCTGTCCTGGGTATGCTGTGCTCATTAACATGTTATTTCTGTTTTGCAAATGAAGAAATAGTGCCAAACAGGATTGCCTGCCACAGGAGGCAGGCCAGACTCTCCAGGTGGTGGAAAAGCATGCTGCATTGGGGCATTACCGTACTTCTGGTTGTTCACCACAGTACTTTTGCATTTTATTATTTAAAACCATTGCTTAGTTTTCACTGACATTGCAACTGTTTTTCATCCATTTTTGCTGCGCCATTCCACAAAACTGTACCAGTTATATTTGACTTTGCCATAGCTGTATAACTGTACTTAAATTATTTATCACAACCCTGAGCATTTTTGTACTTTAATATTTCACCATTGTTTTGTCACTGGCTTTGTATATTATGCTTTTCATCCATTTACTATGCTACCATCCCACTTGTCCTTAACAGACATTGACTGGTATTGTACTCTGCTGTTGTACATTCCTTTGTGATCATTGTCATATTGCTCAGTTGACCATTCTTCTCCTTGTATCATAATGACCATTGGATTGGTGTCCTTTCTGTTTTCACCATTTTAATTATGTTGCTTTGCTGTTTTGTTTTCTCCATTTATCTTTTTATTGCAGGCAAAGACATGGAGAACCCAGCAGTGAGGAAGCAACCGCCACACCATCCATGGGTTCCCTGCAGTCCCCATATCTGTCCATCTCAGAGATGATGAAAGTCATACTGTGTATGGTTACCAGGAGGACTCACTGCTGGCTAGAGTTTCCACTTCTCTAGTGGGTAGTGTGGGCTGCTTATTACAGAGTGGTGTAGAAGAAACTTTCTTGGATTGCTCAGAGGGACATTCAGTGGCTAGCAAGTATGAAGTGGACTGTCAGCTTGATGCCCATACTGGCACCTAGAAACACTTGTAGCAAGCAGAATCTTGCATCTGGCCCCAACCATCAGACCACAAGCAGTGAAGCCCACTCATCCCACTCATGAGCAGCACTACTGTGACAAACTGCTTCCGCACAGGTGCGCCTCTTGGCCAGATTGGCAGGCTGACCTCACCCCACCCTATAGTCCATGATAGTGTTGATCTTCCATGTGCATCACTCCCTATCAGTCTGTAATCCAGTCCACTCGAGTACCAACTGCAATACTCTGGGCACCTGCCCATCTCCACTGTGCCCCCCCCCACACCCTGTGGGCACCACTGCTTCCCAGTTAGTCTCTTTCTCCATTGCCTTTATTTTCACCCCTACTGATATCCCTATAGCCTTCTTCCTAGGCCACAACTCCCCATGATTTATTCCCACTCTATCCTTCTCTTAGAGAAGTGAAATCAGAGTAGTAGTAAGACAAAAACAGACTGCGGTGGTGGTACTGCGGTAGCATTGTCGCCTTACAGTTAGACGTTGCCAGTTCAATTCTCAGTTAGAGCGTCTTCTGTGTGGCGACATGCATGAACGGGCGTTTCTTCATTGAAGGTTGTGCGTTAGACCCAGCAAGCCAGCAAATACAACTCTACTGCCAATCATTAGCAGACCGGAGTCCCACTGTGGTGACCCCTAACTGGGAAAAGCCAAAAGACACAAACAAGCCAGACAAAATAGACTGAGAAGCAGAATTAGTCTTGGCAATTGTTGGGGATAAAACATTTAGAGAACAAAGGTAAATGGAGTCCCAAGGGACAGAAAAACTGAGAAAGGTAAAATGTTGCAAGATGATGGCAAGCGATGAAAAGAAGAATCATTGTACATATTTACAAGAAACAGAAAAAAATATAATGGTGTAAATGGGCTGGCATGTGAAGAAATTAACCTAGTGCAGAGTAGTGTTTAAGTAATATGTCCTGTGTTCTAGTATTTGTACCTTCTATATATTAACCTAGTGCAGAGTAGTGTTTAAGTGAGATGTCCTGTGTTCTAGTATCTGCACCTTCTATATATTAACCTAGTGCAGAGTAGTGTTTAGGTGAGATGTCCTGTGTGCTAGTATTTGTACCTTCTATATATTAACCTAGTGCAGAGTAGTGTTTAAGTGAGATGTCCTGTGTCCTAGTATTTGTACCTTCTATATATTAACCTAGTGCAGAGTAGTGTTTAAGTGAGATGTCCTGTGTCCTAGTATTTGTACCTTCTATATATTAACCTAGTGCAGAGTAGTGTTTAAGTGAGATGTCCTGTGTCCTAGTATTTGTACCTTCTATATATTAACCTAGTGCAGAGTAGTGTTTAAATGAGATGTCCTGTGTTCTAGTATTTGTACCTTCTATATATCAACCTAGTGCAGAGTAGTGTTTAAGTAATATGTCCTGTGTCCTAGTATTTGTACCTTCTATATATTAACCTAGATCAGAGTAGTGTTTAAGTAATATGTCCTGTGTTCTAGTATTTGTACCTTCTACATATTCCAGTGCAGAGTAGTGTTTAGGTGAGATGTCCTGTGTTCTAGTATTTGTACCTTCTATATATTAACCTAGTGCAGAGTAGTGTTTAGGTGAGATGTCCTGTGTTCTAGTATTTGTACCTTCTATATATTAACCTAGTGCAGAGTAGTGTTTAGGTGAGATGTCCTGTGTTCTAGTATTTGTACCTTCTATATATTAACCTAGTGCAGAGTAGTGTTTAAGTAATATGTCCTGTGTTCTAGTATTTGTACCTTCTATATATTAACCTAGTGCAGAGTAGTGTTTAAGTGAGATGTCCTGTGTTCTAGTATTTGTACCTTCTATATATTAACCTAGTGCAGAGTAGTGTTTAAGTGAGATGTCCTGCGTCCTAGTATTTGTACCTTCTATATATTCCAGTGCTTGCTCTTCATTCTCATTCATCTGTTACTCATTGTCCGTGACATTTATAAAAGAAACTGCTTTTAATGAGTAGGTTTGGTGACTTGGCATGCAGCGACTGTATCATGCGTATTGGGCCCATATACTCCAGCAGACAAGTTGGATCATGTGTGAATTTGGAGCGCGTAAGAAATTAAAAACGCTACTCATCACCTATGATGCAGAAGATAGTATGTGACATATTGTTTAGGTGGTAATGGCTCAAGTTCTCTGAACCATAAGATAGTCTGAACAGCAAAATTACATAACTGAATGAGGGGACTATGTACAAAATCTGCGACTGAAGTATCAAAAATGGTCTGAAATGCTCCAAAGAACAGCACTATCAAACTATTAAATACCAGCAGTAAAGCTGGCCTCTCACCAACAAAAATACTGGAAGGATTCAGTAAGAGGACTCAAGAATTCACTTTTATGAATTTTTAGTTCCAGAAATGTCAAGACCTAAGTATTGCATATTATCCTTCCGATAAGTGAACTTTCTCAGTAGGATGTTACTTCAAAGACAAAGGCTGTTAAACAAGTACTAACAACAAAGTTTTCTAGAGGGCAGATGACAAAGATAGTCTTGAAGAAAATGACACTAAAGATCCTGCATGCATAAATCAATTTTAACTACCATGTGGGTTGGGGTTGCAGTTCTCTGCCACAGAAAATTAATAGTCTTGAAATGCTTCCCTTTAAAAATATAGTTAGTGCTCCTTCAGCTGTTGCAATCATAAGCGTTTCTCTATTCATACTGCAGCAATACCAGATCACAGAAACAACTCACAGCTATTGTATGAGTGCGTATGTACACAAAGTTGATATTATTCCTTTCTCAGTTCACATATTATTAAACAACCTCTCAGAAGGCATGTGATCGGAGTGCCTACCTAGAGTAATATTGTAAAATGAACCAACTACAGCTGGCCAGAGGGTTTCCCCATGAAATATCTGGTACCATTACAGTTAACATTTGGAAAATGAAACCCACTGGATTGCCAACTCACTCACAAATAGAATACAGATAATCAAAATAGGGGACAGTACCTCCACAGAGAGACCAGTCACCAGTGAAATTCCCCAGGGTTTGTGATGGGACCTCTCCTGTTTGGCATCTACTTCTCTGAAGTAAAAGAGAACACCAATAAGCTCTGGCTGATTCTGTTTGCAGATTACTGCAAGCTAGGAGCAGTCACTAAATCTCCAAATAACTTTGCCATCCTGCAGTAAGGTTTGCCCCAAATAAAAAAAACTGGTGCCAAAATCATGAACTGAAACTAAATGCTAAAAAACGCATTATTGTACCTTTTAGGAAGTCATTTGTCCCAGGGAACTACCACATTGACAATACTCTCTTGAGAGTTGGCCCATTTGTTTGGGATTTGGGAACTTCCATGGAGAGTGACCTAACTTTTGACCATCATGTCTCCATTGTTGTATGAAAGTCCTTCTATATTACATAGCTTATAAACAAAAGGGATCATGTGTAGATCTAGGCAAGTCATTTTCCACCTTTACACAGCCCTCATTAGGCCAGTCATTGAATATAATTCTCCCTTTGGCATGTACCTTTGTCCAGACACATGCAACAACTGGAGTGCCCACTGAGATACCTTACTAAAAAGATACAAGGCCTAAACATGTCCTACATGGACCGACTCAAAAGCCCTGTCAATATACTTGGTGTCCTACAGACTGCTAAGAGGTGACCTGTGTCTGGCATACAAGGCATCCTCTGACCAATTACAGATGGATTTACTGCACATCAGTCAAATGGCATCAGATATACTTGGTCTAGGGATCTAAACCTCTTCTTCACACCAATGGAATAGATTGGAGGGACAGGTATATTTCGCTGAGGATACCACTGCTGTGGAACAGACTCCCCATCCACATAAAACAATGTTCATCTCTGTCCATTTTCAAGTGCAACTTAGATCTATGGATGAGAAACTGAAAATTTACCCCAGGGCTGCTCCCTGTACTACTAATGGACATATACATCTACTAAATGCTTTATCACATGCATGGGTCTCCTCAAATTATCTATGGTACGATTCCAGTTATTCTCTTTAGGGGTAAGATATAATTATCGATAACTGGATGGTAAGGCCAGTCCAGAACTAAATGGGATAGGTTATTTCAAACACACAAAAAAGGAAACTGGCTAGGATTAAAATGGCCTGCAAGGGGTATCTAGCCTAGTACTTACCTATGAAAGTAAGTTATTTATCTTAGTGTGTCATTCAGAATTTTCTGAGGGCAGAACACCATTTTATGATTGCTTTTTCTAATGAGTCTCTAAAGTTCTGGCAGTCATTTTCCCCAATAAACATCAGATGCTCCTAAACTGTAGGAGGACTGTTTGAGTCAGGGCCAGTAGTTGATCTGCACATCAAGCAGCAGAGACAAGGAGATATGTCTTAGGAATTATGCAAACCAATATAAAGTCTTCAGCCACTAGCTAAAATATTTGTGCTCAACATTAGATCTTCAAAGCAAGCATTACAAATTTTCATAATACTGTTTGCAAAGATGGGATAATCATTTAAAAAAGAAAAACAGCATTACGCTGAAGCAAATATAATGACAGATGTCTGTAAAGTTCTATAGCCTGTCAGCATTTGACAGTGTTACACTTGTAAAAGATTACCATAGATTATTACAAGGACACAAAATTACCTTTATGGCTTATTCTCCATCTCAGGGCTGTTTGCTCCAAGATGGCACTGTTAGAAATATCTTGCAACAATATATTTATAAAAACTTGATTATTCAGACATTTCACTCATTAAAAACACACATATGTATATGAAATGCAATTTGCTCAACACAGAAATAGCCAAATGATTAAGTTCATATAATGCCTTTTTTATATAAAACTTTTTAGATTTGTATCACAATACTAGAAACTCTTGTGAATAAGAAAAGAACTTCAAGCAATGAAAAAAAGAATATCCATGAACAGGTATAAATTAAACTGCTCATCATTTAGGTATTTTCCTGCTAAACAACTGCAGTGCTCAGCATGGCAAAAATTCCCTGCAATCAGCATGCTGTTTGAATTTCTTTGGTTACAATCCTGTGTGTATTTTAGGTTATTCAATATCCAGGTGAATTGAAACATTGCTCATGTTGTAGAGGTTTCCATCAATAATATGAGACAAGATGCAAAGCTAAGATATACAAGTCATATGACTTTATAGGACTAATGCACTGTAAAAGGCCCAGGAAAGACGCACACAAATACCAGCAGTGGCTCTGGCCTACATTACAGTGGCCAGAAACTACTAATGGTGTACAAAAACCATGCAAATGAGCATGCATACATGAACAATGATACAAAAACATTAAAATGCCAGCCCTATAGAGCAATGTCACCAGCCCCCACCCCCTGCAAAGGCACAGGAAGGTGAAGCTCCTCCTACAGTGGCAATAAAACTGGTAGACAGTCCCACACAATCTCACTCTCTCTCCAGACGAATGATTGCACACACACAAAAAGTGTAAATATTTCTGTGGACAATCTGTGGCCAGAAAAATGTACACAGCTGCATACACATACCCGGCCACAGACTAGATAAAATCATGCAACAAAAAGTGTAAAAACATTTCACCGTACTCAACCTACTACTAATATTGTTTGCGCACATTTGCTCATTAGTTGCTGTGGTGAACAAATGCAGCTGTTCTACTTAAAAAAACACTATTAAGGGGCCTTAAAATGTTGATGAGGACAGAAGCACTGCACTCACATTGAAGCATTAATGAGATGCTAGTGATGCCTCGTGTATTTGAATAAGTCATGCTCTACACACACAGTCAAGAACATGATGAACTGCTGCACATTATGGATCGGAGCGGTGTGGAGACTGGTATTTCCTTATACGCAGAGCCATTTTCAGCATAAGCCCAGAGAGAAGCTCCATCACTGAACATTTTATATTAACAGGTGAATTTTAGACAGTTTACAGAAAAAAAAGTTACATTTCTCAGAAAAGAAAAAACACACAATTACAAGCCAGATCTATACAGCTAGTACCTGTAGCATATTCCAGATAAAGGTTTGCTGCATCTGGGTCTGTTTGTAGTGGCTCTTTGTATTGAACATGTTTTCCAGGCCATCTTGGATTGGAAGGGGCCTTTCTGCACTCTAATAAGAGGATTGTGTAGATAGGAACCTGTCTGGTGGAGGGTGGTTGGTCTAGAGTTTGGAGTCATACTGACCAAGAAAAGGAAAAAAAACAGCAAAAATCAACAAAGCACAAACAAGGAAAGAAAACATCCACCACCATGTAGGACCATAAACCCTGACAAAAACCAAACCTTCAGCCAAAGAAACAAACAATCACAATGAAACCAGGCAAGGTCCTACATAATTGAAAAGCAACAGACAGAAGCCCTAACAAGAAAATCCCTAACAAAGGAGAAACAACCTAACAAAGAAAGAGAACCCCAAACAGTACTACAGGACTAAAGAAAAATACCAAATGTCTTGCCTAGATCTAGAATCTCATGGTATACAACCACAACAATTAAAGTCCCCAAGAAAAAGAACTGGACAGTCGATAAGAAAATAAGTCCATAACAGCTGAAACAATAAACGCCATTCAGCTACAGAAATAGAGGAATAGGCAATAGCAAAACATATAAAAGAATGCTACACAATAAATCCATCACAAATGCCCTCCCAGGTAAAACATGAAGAATATCCCTAACCACCACAGACGTGTGATACAGGACCACAATGCCAGACCACAAAGACCAAACCACCACCACGACACAGACACAAAACTTCCCATTGCAAACAAGAAACAGAAGACATGTTTGCCCACGTCTAAACAAATAATATCAGAAGAAAGGGAAGATTTCCAAGAATGCACAGTCAGATACGTAGATAAAGACACCATACCATTTATATTACAAAAAAATAAATAAAGACAGGTCAGCCATCAGTAACCAAACTAGAATCATTACCAAAAGATGTTTTAGTGGGTTTAAGCCTCAAAGACCTCTGTTTGGAACTTAAAATCTCTGACTGGGACTCACTTAGGCAGATCAGAACTAACAGCTGCCACACAACCAACACCCCTTGAAGGGGGGCTAGGTACTGGCATCAGAGTACCCATGCAACCTCCCTCCCTCCTATTGGAGTCTCCAGTCCCAACCCCCATAGTAACAATATAAATATCCCAAAGGGAAAAGGGCAACTAACTAAGGCTTGAGGTGAGCTTGGTGAAAAAATAAAAAAAAAATCCCCAAACCTCCAGTTACAGGAACTGAAGTTGTCTCAGATCCAAAAGCAGGCAAAACAATAGAGGCCTCAGCTGAAGGAGATGCTGCAGGGGGCACAGCAGGACAACCAACGTCCCCACACAAACAAACACCAGTGACATCACTGGGGTCAAGCCCTAGCAAAATGCTCAGACAACCCACAATGAGTACATCTCCAAAAAGGACATCCAGATACCAAACACGAGAGGTCACCTCATAAAAAGCATGATTTAGGCTGTCTTGCATATCTCACAATACCCCTCTGATCAGCCAATAAACAAACACCAGGCAAATGGGAAACTCCAGTATTTAGCTCATGTAAGGCCATCCAGGCATCCCCAGCCCCATCCCAAACACCACCAGCATTAGTATCAAAATAATTTTTCACAGAAAAAGCATCTGCACAATGTGAGAGCAAAAACTGTCTAAGATGAGCCTCATTGACATAAGTAGAGTGGAAATACAAAATACTTTTACGCGTATAATGAACATCTACTTCAGACAACACACAGTCAGATCAAGGCTTCAGAGAATTATGCTTAGATAAAAAAATGGAAACGGAAGCAGCCTCTTGAGTTCCAAAATAAACATCAGCAAAAGAATCCCTTTCCCCAGTGCATAATATCACACAAAGACTTAACTGAAACAGATACAGGCTTTAACAAAGAATAAACTTGAGTGATAAAGGCAGACTTGAAGCAGATTTTAAATGCACCCAAAGTTTAGAAACAATCCTTGCCTGTCCCATTAACCCAAGTTGACTGCCAGAAGTAGAAACTGCCTTTTTCACCACAGTAGCATAGGATTTAGCTTTAGAAACAATTGCAGAGGCAACAGAAGCTACATGCACTAGTACAAGTAGCTGGCTTCTCTACTGGGGGAGCTAAAACAGCAGACACTGAAGCAGTAGAAGTCTGAGAACAATCCTAAAGTTCCATAGAATCACCCCAGTAAAGCAAAATCAAATTATCAGCATCTTTCAAAACCGTACAACCTTCAGAGATCTGAGAACCAGGCAAAGAAGATACAGGTGAAAAAGCCACAAGCATCATCAGCAGCCAAATTAGAAACAGTAATAGCAGAAGCAGCAGCAGGAGCCACAACTCCTGCTGCAGAAACGGACGCCATCTTGTTTCACTTGGAAGTGAAAGTAAGGACTTCCTAGAGCTTAGAGTAAGCATCCTCATTGTTCCTTTCAAATTTTTAGCTTCTGGTATTTATGCCCTGCATGCTTGTTTGCGTGTCGCCCAGCACCTAGCACACCCGCACCATAGCCGGACAGATAAATTCAACAGTTTTTCCCTTAGATACAGCTGTAGCATATGAATGTATCCTTCATCCTTATTACTTTCCTGGACAAAGAATTACTGCTAGTGAACTGTAACTTATTAAACCAACAGCAAAAAAAAAAAAACAGACAGAAATATCCATCCACTGAGCTCCTCCTTGATAGAGCGTGAAAAGCCCCCCTTAGTCATAACAGTCTTCAACCTAGCATTTTGGACAGTTGGACTATCCTTGTTTCTCCTGCAAACCTTGTTGACATGGGTCTCGTGGCAGTGTAGCAATTGCCTCGTACACAAACAACCCTATCCTAATAAATCTCTCTCACACTGTACTACAGTGAGCTATTTACACTAAGTATATTGAGTCCATGCTCTCTCACACTCTGAGCAGTAACATGGAATAGGTTGTTAAGCCACCCACCAATACACATGCACATAGTACCACTATTCATACACACAGTATGCATCAAACACAAATCAACATATGCGGAGTTTCTCTCAAAAAACTTACAGAAACACCAGAGACCTCCTAAACACAAGACTGCTACAACACCCATGACACACAGTAACACCAGTGTCTCATCTACCCAGCCTGTAAGGTGCAACACTCAAAAACAAAATGTTCTTGTCATTGGAGACTCAATAGTAAAATACACAGGTGCCCCACTCACCAATCTGGACAAGGAAAAAGTCACGTTCAGCTGCCTGTCCAGTGCCAGGATTTATCAGATCACACATGCACTCGGGTCTCTCAGCAACAAGTATCATTATGACTCTGTCATAGTTCATGTTGGAGTGAATGACCTGACACATACCTCACTGGACTATATGAAAGAGACAATTGATCTCGGAGTATGTATCCCAGGTAGGTATGATCCTAGCCTTGAGGAGCATACTATCCTTACCTAGAATGATATCACAGTATAAATAAAAATTGTTGATTTCAATAATTGGCTTAGTTTTTGTCATCATTCACAGGGGACCCAGTTCCTGTCAGCCTGGGAAGCAAAGGTCAACAAACCTCACTGCTTTGCCAGAAAATGTTTGAACCTGGCACCACTAGGCCTTCAGCTGCTGGCAAAGGCTTTTGCCTCCCCCATAGAGCCATTTTTTAGGCAAGGTCTCAAAAACAAATTTCCAAACATGAACTTTGCCAATTATAATAAAATAAACAGTCATGCTGCTAAATGCTAGGAGCTTAAACCAAAAACTTCACACTCTGGAAGCACTTCCATCACTGAAAGATGTACATGTTTGCGCAGTCACAGAAAACAGATTGAAGGCCTCAGAGAGAGTACCCTGGTCTTGGAAAGCTACAATGCCTTCTATACCTTCAGACCATAACATAAATGTGTGAGAACCAAAGGAGGTGGTGTTTCGATCTATATTAGAGATAATCGACCTCCCATCTAGTTAGACTGGACAACTCAATAGAGGTACTCCATGTTCAGGTTACAGTGAGCAAGACCACTATTCAAGTCATAGATCCCCCTCCATGGGTTATGATGCACATGAAGCATACTTGACCAAACTAGAGACAATCCAACTATTACTGAGCACTCTGGTTATGGGTGATTTCAATTATCCCACCATCAACTGGTAAAGCTACACTAGCCCTAACTCACTAGTGCAAAAGCTCCTTAACCCTGTTGACTCAAATGCACTGGAACAAATTATTCATACAACGATAAGAGGAACAAACTTCCTAGATCTGGTCCTCACTAACATGTCAAACAGATGCACTGCCACAACTGTTGGACCCTCATAAGTTAATTTGACCACAAATTAGTCACCTTCAAGCTGGCACTAACTCCAGAACTCACAAAGGGCAAAAATCAGCCTACAAATCTTCACCAAGGCAAACTATAACCTCCTACGTGAAGGTATAAATGCATCCAAGCCCCACCCCCAGCTGGAAGTGGCAATTACACCGAAGTTTACACTAAAGCCCTGTACACATAGCTGGCCTTAGGCACAGCCAACTAGGCAGCTACCTAGGCCACTGCTCTAGCAGGGGTGCTTTTCCAGTATTCATTTTTTAATAATTTTTGTAGTAAAGAAATGGTTTCCTTAAAATATGGTGAATGAATACAGGAAAAACTGAAGAATAAGGAAATCTGTGATAAAAAGGGGGAAAAAAGTAATCTGGATAGTGTAGGTAGTCCCAGTTGCAGGCACTGCCATTTTCCCTAGGGCACCAGTCGACCAAAGGCCAGCCCTGCCCACACAATCACATGTACAAGTGTGTATACTCAGCTATACTAGACAGAATCAAAGCCAGAGCCCCAAGTAAAAACAAGCTGCCTTGGTGGACATCTAGCATCAACAACCTTTACAATAAACACAAAAATTTGTTGTTCAAGAAAACAAAGGAAGTCCCCAACAATGGAAAAGCACCCTCCTCAACCTAAACAGGCAAATAAGACAACTTGTCAAATCCTCTAAGCTCTTCTTTGAGAAAAACTTAGCAAGCACAGCCAAGGATAACCATAAGGCCTTTTACACCTACATGCATAGCCTAAAAGGTAGGACCCAAGCATGTGTAGAACTAGTGACCAACGGTATCACTCACACTGACCTCAGAGATAAACAAACCTGCTAGGGAATGCGTTTGGTGAAAATTTCATTCACCTATCCCCTCCAAACTTATCACAAACTTTCCCCACCCTATATATCTGAAGAGCAGGTCATCAAAGCCTTGTCAAAGGCAAAAAATACAGCATCTATGGGACCAGGCAGCATCCCAGGCTGTCTTCTAAACAGGCTAAAACATGACGTAGCATCACCATTAAGTACCTTTTTCGATCACAAACTAACATCAGGCTTTGTTCCTGTCAAATGGAGAACAGCAACAGCTATTCCCCTCCACAAAGGTGGCCTAGCAACAGACCCAGTGAATTACAGACCCATAAGTCTGACCAGCCTCATCTGCAAGGCCATGGAATGCATCATTAGGGACCTCATAAATAAAGGCATAGGTGACTTCCAAATCCTGGATCCTACCCAATTCAGCTTCATCGAGGGCAGATCCTGCCTGTTAAATTTGGTGGATTTCTTCAAAAGTGTGACCAGGGCCATTGACGAGGGCAAACAGCATACCTCAACTTGGCAAAGGCTTTCGACACATTCCCACATTCAGGCATTACCAATAAACTTAGCAAACCAAATATAAGCCCCTTCATTGTACAATGGGTTGCCAACAGGCTCAAACTGATACACACTATCAAAGTGGGTGACTCCCAAGGGCACGGGAACCATACTGCGAGGGGGAGGTAGCGCCTCTCCCATTTTTAATGAAGCAACTCCATGGTACAGTTTTTCTTTAAGGAGGACCCAACACATGCCAGTGTGGATTTAAGCACAAGCTTGCGTAGAAGTTAAAACCGTTGATAAGACTACATTTGTGCCTAAGGAGGAGAGTTCATTTTTGAGGAGAGTTTTCTGCTGCTCTGTGATGTTTTCTTATCACTAGGTATAGTCTTCTGTTGCTACAGCTACAAGCAAATGCAATCTGATGGTCATGCTGCTCAATGCTGGAAGTCTAAATATCAAAATGCACTCGCTCAAGGCACTCCTTAAAATACTGAAAATCAACATTTGTGCTGTAACAGAGACCTGGTTAAAGGCAGCAGAAAGCACCCCTACACTACTAGGTTATAACTCTTTCTATACCTTTTGGCCCCAGAACTTGGACTGAAGCTCCAAAGGCAGTGGTGTTTCCATATTCATAAAGGATGTGCACACCTCCAGACTGCTAGCCCAACATAATGCATCAGAGATACTTCAGTTGCAGCTAACATTGGGTAAGACAATGATCCAAGTTGTAGTCTGCTATAGGTCTACAACCATGTCCCAAGACTCACACTCCACATTTCTAAGCACCCTGGAGAATATTAGGGTCCAACCTAACATGGTCATACTAAGTGACTTCAACTACCACTCCATTAACTGGGAAAACTACTCGTGTACCAATACACTTGCCCAACATTTCCTGGAGTTCATTAATTCCAATGCCCTGGACCAGCTCGTTCTTACCCCCACTAGAGGTAGCAACATCCTTGACCTTGTCATTACTAACATGGGTGACCTTTGCTCTATAACAATAGTCAGCTCCTCCCTGGTTAGATCCGACCACAACCTAATCACCTTGGAAATCCACATCCCTCCCACCCCATGTGCACAAAGGTAACCACCATGAAAAACTTCTCCAAAGCTAACTAAAAACAGAGGTGTATAACTTCATGGCACTCATGCAAATGGAGAATAGTTGCATGACTGTAGAATCATACACCAATACACTGTACGAACACGTACACAAATGCATGGATCTCGCCATACCCAATAGAACCAAGATGCTCTCTTCCAAAAACAGGAAGCCAATCTGGTGGTTCCCTGCCATAAACAAACTCTACAACAGAAGGAGGAAACTGATTGAAGTCCCAAGACTGAAAAAAATCCCTTATTAGCCTCAACAAAAAGTTGAGATCTCTCATCAAACTCTCTAAAGCCAGCTATGAAAACAGAATTGCAGCAGATAGTAAAGACAACCACAAAGCCTTCTATAGTTATGTAAAGAATCTCCATGGCAATACCCAGATTTGCTCTGAGCTACTGCACAATGGTACCTCCTATACCAACATATATATAGCCAACAGATAGTCAATATACTGGCCGACAGATTCAGTGCCAACTTTACCCCCCCCCCCCCAAAAGGACCAATCACAATACCAGTAGATTGCCAGGCACCCAGTATTACTGCTGCATAGGTTAAAACAGCACTGTCCAAGGCCAAGAATACAGCTTCTATGGGACCTGAAAATATCCTTGGCTGTGTTCTACATGAACTACAGAGTGAACTGGCACCTCACCTCTCTACCCTGTTCAATCACAGCCTCACCTCTGGCTTTGTCCCTACCATATGGTGCACTGCTACAGTCATCCCTCTCCACAAAGGAGGAGCAACTAAAGACCCTGGAAACTATCATCCCATTAGCCTGATGAGTCTGATATGGACCTAATAAACAAGGATATAGGGAATGTCCAAACTCTGGATCCCACACAGTTTGTTTTTTGTGAAGGGTAGATTATGCCTGCTCAACTTGGTCGACTTCTTTGAGTCAGTCACCAGAGCTGTGGATGAAGACAAGTGGTTCACACAGCCTACCTTGATCTGGCCAAGGCCTTCGATACCATTCCCCACTCAGGAATCATAGAAAAACTCACTAAGCTAGGCATCAACCCCTATATCACTATGTGGGTTGCAAACTGGCTCATGGATAGAACCCACAGTGTGAAAGTAGCTGACTCAAGTCAGACTGCTGACTAGTCATGAGTGGAGTCCCATAGGGTTCGGTCCTGGGTCCTCTCCTGTTTGGAATCTACTTCTCTGAAGTCCAGGCCAACACGAAGGGACTCTGGCTGACAAAGTTCACAGACGATTTTAAGTTGGGAGCTGTTAACTCCCCAAGTGATGTTGACATCCTACAGAATGGCCTCATTGAGACCAACGACTGGTGTCAGAACCATGGCCTTAAACCCAATGTCAAAAAAAATTGTCATCCCCATTGGGAAAAACCCAGTTCCCATGAATTAACACATTGATGGTAATCCACTGTACACAGAAGGCTTTATAAGACATCTGGGAACACAGGTTGGCAGCAGAATCTCTTTTGATCACCACATTGCCACTGTGGTCAGAAAGTCCTTCTATGTGGCACATCTCATTACTAAGGGTTTTGCATCCAGGAAGAAAGAGGTCATTGTCTCCCTCTACTCTTCCCTCATTAGGCCAATCAGAGTACAATCCCCCATTTGGCATGTACCTCACTAGACACCTGCAACAACTGGAGAGGCCACAAAAGTACCTCACAAAGAGGATCCTAGGCCTTAAATACTTGTCCTATATGAACAGACTCAAAAAACTCCAACTATTCTGTCTCATATTGCCTACTTAGGGGCGATCTCTGCTTGACTTATAAAGTCATGTCTGACCCAGCTCTGTTAGAAATAGTGCATTTAAAGAAATCCCAGTCTCTCCATACCACACACTCTAGAGACCTCAACCTCATTTCCACAATCAACAGAACGTATTGGAGGGATGGGTTCATAACCCAGAGACTGCCCATGCTATGGAATAGACTTCCCATACATGTCAAGCAGAGCACCTCGCTGACCCTCTTCAAGAGGAATCTTGATGAGTGGATGGAAAATAGAAAATTCACCCCGGTGATAACTCTAGTGGCTCTACTTGACAGAGGCACTGGGAGCTAAGTTCGGCTGGCATGATGCCAGGGTAATCCTATGGCTAGGCTTGTAAAGGCCCCAGGGCCATCTGCCTAGTACACACCTATTAACCTAGGTGCAGTCTTGATGCTTTCTTATCACTAGGTACAGTTTTTCAAAAGAGTTTTTTTTTCTGCTGCCAGAGGTGTGTGTCTGTAGATTTTGAGGAAAATGTTGTGCTCTGTGTTTTCTTTTTTTCTGCTGCATGTAACTTTTAAGGTCAGTGTATAGCTTTCAAAGGTCATGCTTCCTTACATTTAGGTATGGTGTGCGTGTGTCTGTTCCGTGAGGTTTTCTTTTTCTGCTGTGACGGACACATTTTCTGTATTGATAGAGAAAGGACAGTTTGCTAGAAATCTGCACACATTGTGTCCATTACATGCACAGGTCCATGATCCCTTTAATATCCACCTTCATAGGACACCTCCTAACAAGGCACGCTAAGGCTGAATTTACAGATGACCATCCAATCGTCATTTGTGTTAAAGAAAGCAATGTATCATTCTGTTTTATATGTCATAGAAGATTACTTCAGAAATGGGGAAAGTGTTGAGTAATAAATATGGCCCTCCAATGTACCTTATTTATTTATTGATGGAGATTCATGCCTTTTGACTGTCTGTAGAGCCATTCTTTTGTGGTGGTACAGGAGATCAAGTATAGCAGAGTCCATAACAGCACAAAATGCTAGACACAAATCACCAAGCAGGAGTCTGCAAGAGACAGCATGCAGGATAGAGCAAACATATTTTGGTAGCTAAGGTTCTTCAGTCTGGTGATCTTCTGCAGTTAGGTACCTCTGGGGCCTTTCTAGTTCCATGGTATGTTTGGAGAGGTGCATACTAAAAGTGGCTTTACATTCTACAATTGGTTTGATCTAGGCAGTCTGGAATGCAGCATTATCTATACTGTAAACTACCATCAAGATTTGTTGACAAAGGAGGCAGTGCTACACTTCTATGTATTTAAAATCCATGTTCATATACCTTTGACTTGTATGGCCTAGTCCTTGACTGTAATAGCATGGTATCAGAGGCTGAACGAATAGCAACACCACACCCAACTTACAGTCATTGAAGTTTCAGTAGATTAACAGGTAGCACACTCATCTTAAATGCTGAAAGAGCAGAAGATCATGGATTATTTTCCCACACCAGGTAATGTATATTCAGTTTCCAGTTCTGTCACTACAGTGCAGCATAAGAGTGTATGGGGGTGCAGCATTCCCTAGTGTGCCATCCTATAGATGAGACATTAAACTGAGGCCTCTTCTGCCTTTGTTTATTGTGGCTCAGACATATGTAAATGAGTCCATGGCACTTAACAAGAGTATGGGAATTTACCCAGTAACTGACCAAATTTCCTCTTTTAGTATGAATATCATCTTCATTTTCCCTTGAAAAAAGACCATTGGCTGAGTGGAAGTAACTAGTTGACAAGGTGTAAAAAATACAAAATGTAATTAGCCAAAAGCCAGATGTCTGTGTTAGTGTAGGGAAACCTGAGAAGTAGATGACAAACAGAAGGGGTCCCATTACTGAGCCTTGGATAATACCACTAATCACCTTGGTGCTTTGTGATTTAACTACATAGGTTCTAGCTCTCACCCATTCCGCTATCCATCTTATAGCATAAGAGACTACATTTAGCTAATTTACAATTGCTGCATGTGAAATGGTGTCAAAGGCCTTGGCTAGATCTGGGTACATTGTATGAACTGCATGACCAATACCTATAGCATCAGTGACTTTCTGAACAAATTTACTAAATTAAGATGGTATGATCTCGCTTTGACAAAAACATATTGTTGCAGGTTTAGAGCAAGAATTTTGTACTGGAACTAGTGAAATCAGATTAGTACATTCGATAACTTTTCAAAATGGCTAAACAATAGTGATTTTTCATACTTTAGGAACATGCTTAAACTTAAGTTGTATTAGGAGAGGTTCTGCCAAGGCATGCTTTTGGCACTTAACCTGGCAAACTGTTGGGCCCAGACAAATCAGAGCATCTCCTTAACCTTTTTAACTTCAGTCTCTCCTCAGGCTTCGTGCCACTGAGTGGTGCACAGCTACAATTATCTCACTCCACAAGGGGGGATCCACCTTGGATCCTGGGAACTACATCCCCGTCAGTCTGACAACCCTGATCTGCAAGGCCATGGAATGTATTATCATGGAACTTATAAACAAAGACATTGGCAACCTTCAAACACTGGACCCCACCCAGTTTGGGTTCGTGAAGGGCCGATCTCATCTCCTGAACCTGACTTGACTTCTTTGAATCAGTCTCCAGAGCTGTGGATGATGGTAAGGCAGTCCACACAGTCTATCTGGACCTCACCAAGGTCTTAAACACCATTCCCCACTCTGGAATCATAGATGAACTTACTAAGCTGGGCATTAATCCCTATGTCACTCGATGGGTTGCCAACTGGCTTACTGACAGAACCCAGACTGACTCCAAATCCAGCTCCAGACAAGTGACAAGTGGAATACCTCAGAGTTCAGTCCTGGGACCTCTCTTGCTTGGCATCTACTTCCCTGAAGTACAGGCCAACACTAAGGGACTCTGGCTAACAAAGTTCACAGATGACTGCAAACTGGGAGCCATTATTGAATCCCCAAATGATGTCAATACTCTACAAAAGGGCCTTGCAGAAACAGATGCTTGGTGCCAGAGCCATGGGCTCAAGCTCAATGCCAAGAAATGTATAGTTATCCCCTTTGGGGAAAAAACATGTACCCATGAATTACCACATAGGTGGCAGTACACTAAACACCAAAAGTGTGATAAGAGACTTAGGGACACAGGTGGACAGTGGTCTCACCTTCAATAACCACATCACCACAACAGTCAGGAAATCCTTCTATGTGGCACACCTCATCACTAAGGGCTTTTCATCTAGAAAAAAAGGAGGTCATTGTCCCACTGTACTCATCCCTCATTAGACACATTATAGAATACAATGCCCCATTTGGTTATGTACCTCTCAAGACATCTGCAACAACTGGAAAGGCTGCAGAAATACCTCACTAAAAGAATCACAGGCCTAAAGCAGATGTCCTATGCTGACCACCTTAAAAAACTCCAGCTATACTCTATCACATATAATCTACTCAGAGGCGATCTCTACTTAACATACAAGGCCATGTCAAACCCAGAGCTGTTGGACATGCTACACTTAAAAAAATCCCAATCCCTCAGAGCCACACGCTCCAGGGATCTAAACCTTGTCATCACAATAAACAAAACATGCTGGAGGGATAGGTTCCTGACCCAGCGACTCCCCAGACTCTGGAATAGACTGCCCATACATGTCAAGCAGAGCACCTCTTTGGCCCTCTTCAAAAGGAACCTTGGTGATTGGATGGGAGAAAGGAAATTCACCCCAGGGATCACGTCAGTCACCCTGCTATTCAGGGGTCCAGGGAAGTAAATAGTGTGGGAAGAAATAGCCAGGGAATTGTTATGGCTAGGCTTGTATAGGCCCTCGGGCCGATAGCCTAGTACCAACCTATGAACATACCTTATGTTTGGAGAATAAGCATTGTGATGCCATTAAATAAGGGCAGCCCTACCATTGGTGCAGGCAGCTGTTAACTCGTTAGTCTTAGCAGTCTTATATGCAAGGTTATGGAATGGCATCTCTTATATATGGACTCAAACCAGTTTGATTCTATCACCCTGTCCACATTTTTGGAAAAAGTCACAGGAGATATGGACAGTTATTACCCTATGCATACTGGCTACCTAGACCTGGCTATGGCCTTTGATACAACTTCTTTCACAGGTACTATTGATAAACTATTATAAATTAATGCAAATTACTACATTGTCCATTTGGTAGCTAACTGGCTAACTGATAGAATCCATGTAGTGAACGGTACTGAATTTCTTTTAAACATAAAATGGTAACTAGTGTAGTCTTATTTGGAATGCTTCTCTTTGCCATATATTTTGCAGATATCCAGTGCAGTGTCCAATGCTTGTGAATAAATATATTGAACATTACGAACTAGGTGCTGTTTGCTTGCCAAATGACTCTCTCTCTGTTACTGCAGCAAGGGTTTGACTGCTGTAACATTTGATGTAAAGACAATGCTCCCAAATTAAGCGTTGCTTTTTTCCAGATTTCTTGTGCTGCGAAGTTGAGAGATTTAGTTGAATTTCAAGTGGATTTTACAAAGAAATGACAGCTTCAGGGGAAGAGAAGTTTAGTGCTGCTTATGCTAAGTTGTTTACATTGTTAGTAGCACAACAGGTAGTATACTTGGCTTTTGATGCAGAAGGCTGTGGGTTCTACTCCCACAATATGCAGATGGATTGATGATACTGTACTATGTTGTACTTTAAAGGGGAGTGGATGCTGCAGTCCTGTGAATGTCCTCCTTTGGAGAATTACTTAGTAACTATGAACATGTCATCAGTTTGCCATCCATTCCCTATTGCAATATTACTAGCTTATTTATTTAGTGTAACATAGGAAATTTATTCTTCAAGGGCAATAGGCACTATTTGTAGATGAAACAATGAAATATAAAGGTGTTTGCTAGCAGAAACCTCTTCATTAGTTACAGATCCCTTTAATGTGGAATTATTTAGATGACTTCTGCAGAGATTTTGCATATTTACTGATATTGGTGGATTGTGTGTGGCCACGGTGGTGCAGTGGTTAGCGTTTTCACCTCCCAGCAAAAAGTTCTCCTGTTCTACTCTCGGCTGGAGCTCCTTCTATGTGGAGTCTGCATGCACTCATGGTTGAGTGACATCTAAAGTCATGCAGGTAGGTGTGTACGTGAATGGGTGTGCCTTCTTTGAAGGTTGGGCATCGGGCTGGCAACTCGGCACCATAAAAATCCACTGCCAGTCATTAGCAGACCGGAGTTCTGCTGTGGCGACCGTTAACTGGGAAAAACCGAAAGACTTGAGACTGATATTGGTGGATTGTAATGACAAGAAGTTTGAGTAGCCTTTTATGGTTGAAATTTTCTGAAATGGGTAGTTTTGTCATTATTGGTTCATACATTTTTTTCATTGCTACTAGAAATTTGTTTCATTGTTACTTGACTCTTCAAAACTACAAAGTTAAAACACATTCTAACAAGTGGTGCTGTGTTATACAAGGAATATGATTTAATACAATCAGGAAGGTGAATCAAAGAATGCATACGTATATGCATGGACCTAAAAAATTGTAAGGAGCCTGTGGTTTGAAAACTGCCCAGAAGTAAACTTAGTCCTCCACTGGCCAAATGCAACATGAATGTGGGTTTTCATGCCATTTCAATGAATGTGAGTTTCAAGGGCAGAGAAGTTTACTGCTCATGCTAAGTCTGTTTTCATTGCGAGACAGTATTGTTGGTTTAGCAAATGGCCCCATGTTTGCGTGAAACTCAAGTGTCTACCATTATTTAAGTTTTGCAATCTTCATAAATTTGCCAGAAAAATCACACATATGAGAACAGACCAAAAATATGATACAAAATGGACAGTCAAACAAATGCTCTAATCTCTCAACCTCTTAGGACAAAAATTGGGAGAAAGTGCAAAAGGCTCAAAATCATGGGCAAATTTTAAGCTTTACTCTTGTCATCAAAGCAATGGATAGAGTTAAACAGTTCACACCACATTACCCTGGCCTGGCCAAGCCTTTTGACACAATCCCCTACTCAGATATAGTACAAAAGATAAATAATGTAGGAACAAACACTTGCATCACTAGCTGGATTGCCAACTTGCTCACAGGATGCAGGACATCAAAACTGTGGAAGAGACCAGTCACTAATGGAGCCCCCCAGAGTTTGGTGCTGAGACTTTTTCTGTTTGGCATATTCATCTCAGAAGTAAAAGGAAACAATCAAATGGCTTTGGCTAAGTTTGAGATGACTGCAAGCTATGAACAGTTATTGAATTCCTAAAAGATTAGCCATCATGCAGAAAGGTTTGTCCCAAACAATAACTGATACCAGAATCAATACGTTATCGTATCCTTTGGGAAGTCATCTACTCCAGTGAACTGCCAAATTGGCAATGCCCCCTGAGAACTGACCCAGTTGTTTGGCATTCGGGAACTTGTGTGTATAGTGACCCAACTTTTAACCAACACCTGCCCAGAGTCATAAGAAAGTCTTTCTATATTGCACAGCTTATAAACAAATTGATTGTGACTAGATCTAGAGCTGCTGTTATCCCCCTTTACAAAACCCTCATTAGGTCAATCATTTTGATTAATGCCCACTTTGGCATGCATCTGTCCTGATCCATGCAACAATTGGAATACCCACAGAGATACCTTACTAAAAGGATAAAATTGCTAAACAATAGGTCTTGCATGGACCACCTCAAAGATTCATCACTACACTCAGTATCCTACAGATTGCTTAGAGGTGACATGTCTTGCATACAAGGCATTCTCCGACCTAATACAGATGGGCCTACTGAACATCAGCAAGTCAAGTGGCATCAGAAATACACAGTCCAGGTATCTAAACTGAATGTTATGGAGAGATGGACATACATCATAGAGGCTACCACTGTTCCAGAACAGACTATCCATTCAAGTAAAACAAAGCTCATTTCTCTCCATATTCAAATGCAACTTGGATCCAAGGATGGGTAATAGAAAATGTACTCCAGGATTGACCCTCGTGCCATTAATGGATAGAGACAGTTCCTAAATGCTGCATCCCTTACATGGGTCCCTTCAAATTATCTATGGTATGATCATGGTTATTCTCACTAGGGCTAATATACAATTGATCAATGCAATAGTGTAGTAAATACGACAACGAACCACAGCAACACTATGCAAGTCCTGAAGGAAGATGCACACTCCATAAGCTATAATACGTCCTGGTTCAATGAAATAACATTCAACAAATGGGCAGATGAAAAATCAATGATTACAAAACGGATTTAGCGCTTTCATCCACCCAGCATGTGGACTTCATCAGAATCAATGAAACAATTAACAAGACTAATTTATACATTTTTTGGCACCAACACAGTGAGTCTTATTAAATAAATACTTCCCTTATAATATCTATATGTAGCAAAATGTGTTTTCCTTATCCACACACTCATAATAATAAAAATATAATAAATACTAAAATCTTCTTTGCCATGCTCATTGCCACTGATACATAAATAACCACTTTTCTCACATTCCATATACTTAAAAATATAAAAAGATTTAAAAATATGAAATATATGTGAACATATAAGAATATAAATATGTAAATAATATATAATATAAATGTGATGACATCATACCAATCAACTAATATACGTTTCGATCAATTTACTCTATTTCATGACAAATGCCTATATATAAATTCCAAATGAATAGTTTAACCCTGAAATAAATAAATAATCTATGGGAGTAGTTTTTTGTATATACGCATAAGTTGAGCATGCCATTTCATTTAATTACTATCCTTAGTATCTCTCTCCTATTGTAACTTCTGTAAAATGGGCTTTATGGTGATGTAATCATTTAATCCGGGTAGGGTAGAGGCATCAGTTAAAATTTGCCATCTCACTTCTTTCTTAGCCAGTTGTACTCTAATATTACCACCTCTACTATTCGCTTTTATCTGATCCAAGATGGCAAATTTGAACTTGTGGGTACTGTCTGTGGTCTCAATGTGCCAATACAGAGCATTGGTGCTGTCATTTTTCTTAATGGCATATAGGTGGTCGTAAATACGCTTTTTAAACATTCGTTCAGTTTTGCCTATATAGAAACTAGTGCACACTAAACATTTGGCTATAAAATATATATATATATATATATATATATATATATATATATATATATATATACACATACATATATATATATAATATTTTTTGCATTACAATTGCCACGTCTAAAAGTAATTTTGGTCCTATTAATATTCTCTAAGGTGATCCCGTCATCTTCATGTATGACCTGGCAATATCTACAACACCCACATTTTCTAATTCCCTTATGCTGTGCACTCATACTTACTACCCTATAATTCCTCTCAAAAATACACTTCAAATTGATTCCCATTTTATATACAAAAATGGGTACATCCCCCATTTCCTTCAATGCACTATCTACTGTCAGTATGTTCCAATACCATTTTAAAATGTCTTTAATTTGTGCAGCCTGGGGGGTGTATTCTAAAATACACGCTCTTTTGTATTCAATAGCAGAGTCTTGGTTTGTACCTCTACAGTTTAGAGGTTGACCCAGTACTGGGGAATATTTTTTACCCCATTCCCCAATAACATAAGTTTTTGTTTCATTCATTAACTTAGAGGGATATCCCCTATTTCTAAACAAACTACATATAAAATTAATTTCTTCTATCATATCATTGTACGTAGAAGTCATTCTGGCAGCGCGAATGCACTGTCCCTTAAATTGCTCTTTTTAGTCTTAGAAGGATGATTACTTGTATACTCCAAATAATTGTTTGAAAACGTATTTTTCCTATATATACAGGATTTAAAACCCTCCTTGTTATTAGAAACAAATGTATCTAAATATGCAATGCCCTCACGACTGTGATTGTAAGTAAATTTTAAAAAGTGACTAGTGCTATTTAAATAGCAAATTAATTCCTCTATCTCCTCTTCCAGTCCTTCCCATAATATAAATGTCATCCAGGAATCTCGTGTAATGTCTTCTATACCTGAAATACTCGCTCTTAAACAATTTCTCCATTTCCCATTCTAGCATTACCAAATTTGCATATATTGGGGCACAGGCAACCCCCATAGCCACTCCTTGGGTCTGCCTGTAATATTCCCCTTCAAAATATATATAATTATGCTCCAGAATGGTTGACATCAACTCCATAATTAATTTAGTATGTTCCCAATCTAAGTGTGAGTACTGTTTGATACTATTATACAGACTTTCCAACCCATCTTCCTTGGGAATACAGGAAAATAAATCTAGGACATCTATCGTAATAAATTTTGCATTTTGCTACATATGGATATTATAAGGGAAGTATCTCTTTAATAAGACTCGCTGTGTTGGCGCCAAAAAATGTATAAATTAGTCTTATTAATTGTTTCATTGATTCTGATGAAGTCTACATGCTGGGTGGATGAACACGCTAAATCAATTTTGTAATCGTTGATTTTTCATCTGTCCGTTTGTTGAATGTTATTTCATTAAACCAGGATGTATTATAGCTTGTGGAGTGTGCATCTTCCTTCAGGACTTGCATAGTGCTGCTAATATACAATTATCAGCCATAGGACAGGCAAGACCAAGTCTGAAAATGTTGTCAAGTCTAAAAGGGAAATTGACTAAGCTTAAAAATGCCCTCCAAGTGAACCTATGATGTGGTAGTAAATAGTTTTAAATAAATTGCCCTTTTTAGATCATTAAGTGCCTCTCTCGCTCTCTGCCCCCCCCCCCCCAGCTTTCAACAGCTTCCGACACCTCTGGTGACTCGCATCAACCAGCAGACCTGTTACCTGTGGGGTGCCACAGAGGTCAGTGCTGCCCCCCCCCCCATCGTTTGGTATATACTTCCTAGAAGTTCAGATCAAACTAAGGGGTTGTGGCTGACCACGTTTGTAGACAACTGCAAACTGGGAGCAATTATTCAATCCCCAAATTATATCAGTATACTCTAGGAGGGTCTTGCACAAACCAACGACTGTTGTGTTAGTCATGGTCTCACTGATTGTAAAGAAATGCATCCTCATTCCCTTTGGAACAAACAGTGTTCCCTCACATTATCAAATCAACAACAATGCATTATCAAATCAACAATAATACCCCAAGTACCCATAGAGTAGTAATGGACCTGGGATCACAAGTTGATTGCAACCTTAACTTCAACCACCATGTGTCTACTGTAGTAAGGAAAGCTTTCTACTTAGTACACTTAATTATAAGGACAGCACCTTGAAAGCAAAAGATGTTATAATCTATCTACACTCTGCACTAATCCAGCCCATAATAGAGTACGCCTAGTTCAGCATATACCGTACAAAGCACCTGCAGCAATTGGAGAGACCTTAGAGGTTTCTAACAAAGAAGATCAAGGGAATCCAGCATGTGCCTTACACAGACCAACTAAAGCCCCTGTCACTATACTCTGTATCAAAGAGACTTCTTAGGAGAGACTTATGCCTGGCCTACAGAGCAATCTCAGACACAAACTTGATGAACTTTCTGCATACCTGTAAATCAAGTGGGACTAGGGCTACCCAATTCCAGTGACCTAGATATGGCCTGCGATTTAAATAGGATATGCTGGAGGGACAGATTTATCTCCCAGTGACTGCTGCATCTTTGGAATAGGCTACCAATTCATGTAAAATAGAGCACGTGTATGACACTGTTCAAGAGGAATCTGGACAAATGGTTGGGGCACCATAAAATCTTACCTGGAATAGCGCAGTCATTACTAAATGCAATCTTGGGTACTGACTAACATTTCTATGGTATTGCATTGGGATGAAACAGCTAGGCTAGAAATTACCTCCGGGTCAATAGCCTAGTAATCTTCTATGATCCTAAGATTTACATCAACAATTTTAAGTATATAGTGCTTGTAGCTCTAAAATCTTGCAGGAAGTAAATGGAATGATAATTGAAAAAGGAAACCATTGCTGTAAAAAGCTTGGTATTCTTACATTTCAGTAAAGAAAGGTTTGCAATGAGTTAATGACATGTAAGGAAGTAAGTTATAACGTTATGTAGGAGGGGAGGGCAGGCATTAATATTGTATAAGAGTATAGTGGTAATAGCATGTGAGAGCAGGGTATAGGATGAATTCTATCCAGGCTCCCTGTTCCAAACTGGTGTAGCTAGAAGGTTTATAACCTAGGCATACAGGAGATGCATGAAAGGGGGTAGGACAGTGGATGGGGCAGTTAGAAACAGAGAAAGATGATATGAATTGCTTTTTAAGGGGGTATTGATTCAAGTGCAGGAGGACAGTTGTTAGGGATGTAATGATTCAAGTAGAGGAGGGCAAAAAGATAGTGATAACAACAAGAAGTTTGTGCTTTTACTAGAGGTCTCAACCTGGTGATGAACATGAGCATGACCACGACAGAAGAAGGTATCATTTGAGCTATATTTTATAGCTTGGGTTTTTGTTAGCCATTTTAACTGATGTAGGGATGGTGTTCCAGAGCTTGGAGATGTAAAGCAGTGTAGAGAGTCCCCTGTTTAATTATTTGGTTTAGTAGTGCTTGGCAGAATTATCATCACCAGAACAGAGGTCCCTTGTGGGGGGGTGTAAGGTAATAACATTTAACACAGGGCATATTTCAGGATAATGTATCAGTCTGAACACCATAACTAACAGACTATGCTATGTAGTTGCTAAGCTCTGGCCAGTTTAACTGTTTTAAGGCTTTGCAGTGTTGAGTTCAATGTGTAGTGTTGTAGCAAACGTAGCTACTTTGTTATAACATGAGGCTAGTTTGGATTTTAGTGTAGAGCTTGGGTTAATAGGATTAGAAGCAAATAGGATAAGGCTAGGGTTTTTCTTGCCGAGTCAGTAAGTTATCATTTTGCCCTGTAAAGGGAGCCAAGATTCTGGTGGGTTTTTTTAATTGTTTGAAGAATATACTTGAAGGGCAAAGGATGAAGCCTGGTATATGGCAGGTTCTTGCCCCCATTCATAAAGTGCATTGTTATTTTAGACTTTAACAATGCACTATTGTCAGTCCTGAAATTTATATCAAATTCAACACTGGTGGGTTGTCATATGGAAGGGTTCAGTACAGAATCATCCAGTACCTTTTACTTCATCTAGGTACCAAACAATACTATCAGAACTATAAAAATTCAGAGAAAAGTTCCTGGAATTCATAAACTCAAATGCCATGGAACAACTAGCTGCAGGACTGCATGGATAAGACTCAAAAGACAATCACCAGATATGCTCAGAACTAGTTCAAAATGATGTGAAGATTACTGATCCTACAGACATTGCCAACATACTGGCTGACAGGTTCAGTGCATTGCAGCCCCCAAACATCTCCAACACCCAAGTGAGAACTGCTCTCAAAACACAGCATCCATGGGACCTGATGGTGTAGCTTGACAAGCCTTATCTGCAAAGCCATGGAGAGGATCATAATGGACCTCATAAATAAAGACATAGGAATTTGCAGACTTTGGATCCATCCCAGTTTGGCTTTGTCAAAGGCAGATCATGCCTTCTAAACTTGGTTGACTTTTTGAAACAGTCACCAAAGCCATTGATGAGGAAAGGCAGTCCATACAGCCTAAAATGTTAACCCATACATCACAAGATGGGTTGCAAACTGGCTGAGTGACAGAACCCACAGGGTCAGAGTTGGCATCTACAAACACATCTGACACAGATATCCTTCAGAAGGGTCTGATAACTGGTGCCAGAGCCATGGCCTAAAGTTAAATGCCAAAAATGCATAGTCATACTAGCTACCAAATAGGTGGCAATCCACTGAGCACAGAAGAAGTTATCAGGGACCTGGGGACCCAGGTTGATAGTAGTCTGTCATAAGTAGTTAGGAAGACCTGCCCACCTTATCATGAAGGATTCTCATCTACTCATCACTCATCAGACCAATGATTGAGTACAATGTATCTGACCCGACACTTGCAGCAGCTGGAGAGGCCAGAGGCCAAAGTTCCTCACCAAAAGGATAAAGGGTCTCAAACATCAAGAACTCCAGCTCTATTCAGTAGAGGTGACCTTTGCCTAACATACAAGGCCATGTCAAACCCAGATTTGATGAATATGCTTCACCTCGAATAAAATCCCGTCATAAATCTTGACCAATGGATCTCAGTGTCACTGCTCAACAGAAGCACAGCAAAATAATGGGTATAGTTCCCCATACTTGTAAATGCCCTCGGGCAGATAGCCTAGTATGAACCTATGAACCTATAATAACCATGTTTATGCAGAACTATGAGGAATTATTGCTATATAAAACAGCATAGAATTTCAGCTGGTTTTTTTGTACTTGTGTGTTTAGACTTAAATGCTATTAAGCATTCACAGAAATAGAATATAAAAAGATACAATGGTATCACCCGTTTTGCCAATGGCTCTGATCACATATGAAATGGGTCTCTCGAGTATTTAACTGGGTTGGTAAGCTCATTCCGAGACTAAAGACCTCAAATTGAAAAACTAAAATAAAGCACCCAATTAAATCCAGAAGACATGGTTCTTAAAAATACAATCTGCAGAACACTGTACACAGAGACAATCCCCGTACCATATGTTGGGGCTATGATTCACACCATCAATTACTGTCACTGTCAGGTTACGCAACTTGAAAGTTTAGTATAGTACTCAGGTTGAAGTAAGAGCATGTACTGCAGTAATATTTGAGCCTCTGGTACCTCATAATAGGAATAACTACCTAGGCAGGGGAGTACCACCCACCCCCCAACTCGGAAGTGCAGCAGCAAAAATCTGCAGTTAGGAGTTTTATTAGAATAACATGATCTTTCAGTCTCCTCTTTCTGCACTTGAGATTCTGTGCTATAATTCTTACCAGCTTTGACAGCTGGACTGGAAAAGCAATCGCTAAGAACTTGAGAGCCATTAACTTCATAAGCGATGCCAAGAGAAGGTTTATTCAATAAACTCAAATCGGCAAGTGGTCTAGCCAAACAAGTATTCTAGTACCACAATCTCCTATTCCAAAACACTACAGTTTTTGTGCCCCATTCAATGGCAAAAACATACATTGGCATAGTGTGCATAACAATGCAGGAGGGTGTTTTTACATGCCCCCACATAAGGAAATAAAAGGTTCATCCACCCATAGTGAGAGCACACACACACACCTATGACAAGCTGCATCCTATCCCCAGAAGATTTAATGGCCAGTTTTCAGTGTATGCAGGATTCATAGCGCACCACTAAATTTCCTGGTATAGAAGTAAAGCTAACATTTGCATATTTACTATGCAGATGATGCTAGTGGGTTATTATCCCTAACTTAAGGTTTACCTACATTTCTGTGCATATACATGTGCTCACTCAGTTGTGTGTGTATATGTATGTACCTATTGCTAGTTACATAACCATAGCTTTTTTTTGTTCTATCCAAAGGGCCAGCTGATATGTGGTTAAAGCATGGTGGCAAGATAGACCATTTAACTAGACATAAGGCCACATGCATGAAGACCAGGAAGATAGATAATGCAGTAAAATCCCAGTTATCCAGGACTCAAGCAACTGGCATTTGACTGGCTCATATGCCGGGATATGAACCAATCAAAAAATCCAAAAGGGGAGCCTCTTCTGTTCAATGCAGAACAGCCCACTGTTCCATATTGAGCAGAAGAGGCTCTGCTTTGCCATTTTTGATTGTTTCAGCCAATCAAAAATTGCAAAGCATATCTCAGGCAACCAGAACATATACATAACCGGCATCTAACAATCCCCATGGGTGCTGGTTAAGTGAGACTTGAATTATTCTATGGATAAATTGACCAAGTACATCTAAATGAGGCTTTAACAGTTTGGAGGACAAAAATATCTACATGATGGTGTACATGGGTAAATCTAACAAACATCATAAGTTTCAACAATTATATGCTTTCCTAGATTTATGTATATACAGACATATACCATTAGTTATAAATCATTTGCATAAATGAGACACACACACTAAATAAGTAGCAATTCCTTCATCACAAATTACTTCAACACAACTTTGCAAAATTCCACCTGTAGTTGGGAGAAAAATTTTTATAAAATCGGTAACACCCCACCTTGTTTATTAAATATTACCCAACAAAAATCCCCAAAATAATGCAACACCACAAAATTGTCTCACATGAACAGCAATATCAAGATGCATTCATCACAATAGCAAAAAAAAAAAAAAAAAACCCTCAAATAAGCTCAAACAATAGTAAAGACATCAAGAAAACTAAGAAGTAAGATATTATGTATTATAGTGATCTAGCACAAAAGTGAACAGATTTCATCATTCAATCAACAGTCGATGGTCAAATGAATTAATTAACAGCTTTTCTACCCTCTTAAATTTGGTCGACATGTAGGTCTGTTGACTTTTGTATGAGAACACTATACTACTGCAGTTGGGGAATATGCCCTTTTTTCCAGTATTAAGAGATCTCAGAGTTGTTATATTTAAGCAACAGGGGATATAGAAAGTATGGGGGGGGGGGTGCCCCCTGGAAGAAGAAAAAAATTGTTTTCATTTGAATACTCAGAGGCTTTGTTTGGGAACAAGCGATGTCTACCATCAATCCCCCCCAAGATTATTTGCGTCAACGTTTTGAGGTTTAAGTACACGCATATATTATATTAGTGCCAGTCTTATTCGACACTGTAGTGATCGCTCAAATCAAGTCTGCAGTTGCATATTATGGGTATTTCTCCTATCCCAGAACTTTTAAGTCATCCCAAGGTTAGAGCATGCAAACAGCACAGGTATTCCCATATTGAGGGGGGTGCAGACAAGCTGGTCAGTTGAATGCATTCAATAGTATTAAAAGTATGAACTTGCATGTTCTCTGCAGAAAAATAAAAGTGATCGCAAAAGACTATACTTAAGACTACTGATCCCAAAGACTTGCAGTTCACTTATGGAGCTATGCATTGGGAAGAAATAAAATAGGCAAGGGAAATGGCTTCAACAGCTTGCTAGCTACCCCTGCATCAACTCTGTTATATACATGAAAAGAAGCTAACCCTAAAGACCACACATTTAGTCAGATACCTACTCCCTCAGAGGATTCAAAAACTAAACTGCCACCATCTTAAAAATTCACTTGATGGGGGGGGGGGGGGGGGGGACACTATCAAACACAGGAATGCTCAAAAAAAAAAAAAAACCCCTCAGAAAAACAATTCACCTCATATAAGACAACATTAAACACAAAGTCAAAAATATATAGAGCTAAATAAAGAAAGATTTGGGATTTTTACAGATATTAAACATCTTTTACAGAAATAAAAGTACTTACTCTCTATACACTTTATTTCAACTGTTTTCTAGCTCCATCTATTGAACAACAGTGGACTTGTCTTTATCATAAACAAACGATTCAAGATAAGCTTGTACCACTTCTCGCTGTTCTGTTATACAAGACATGTAAGGGTATCAGATGTTTAGTCAGTATTTGTGCTCTGGCTTACCACAGATTCTCCTTTTAGGAGTTTGTTACCAATTGCAGCTGGGAACCTTATTGGGTCACCGTCTTCCCCCTTCTCTATTAGAGAGGCCACCCTTTCTTTGAGAAAGGGGTGTGGCATAAGGGGCTCTCTTCCACTGAAAATCAGTACTTTATCTCCTTTCTTTCCAAGCCAGTTCCTGACATGACACCTCATAAAATTGGGGCACTATGTTACATACCATCCCTCATAACTGACCGCACCGAGCAGTCAACACCCATCACAGTTGACCCACAACCCTTTCTACCATGGAAGGGTTAGTGAAAGTCTCCAAATAAACTCTCTAAAACAAACTAGTGTGCCTAGGCTACTCACATTTGATGATGAATGTCAGCTTATTAAGGACTTGTCTTTCATTCTTTGCATCTCTTGAGTTTGCCACTATGACAATGTGATCTTTGAAATCTGTCCATATTTGTGAAACACTTCATACATCTGTTCTGACATGCAAACCACCAATGAACACCTGTCCTGTAGTATGATCCATAGCCAGTGCCTTCTTTATGGCACTACAATCTTCTCACATCTCTATATTTTAGATAGCTGACACCCAACACCCTCACCAATTTTTTTGCTCCATTTAACCCCCCCCCCTCCACTGTTCCCTGGCAACCATCAGCATCCTATCGGCCATAGACCCATTCAACCCCCCATATCCATTTTGACAGTTGACCAAGAAGCATCATTTAAGCAGCCATCAAGGATAGTTCATGATTGGTTTTCATTTTAGCCATAACTCTTAAACCTGCCCAATGACAACTTATGGGTGAAGCTTGTAATGAGCAGCATTGTATCACTTGTAACTTACACGAGGTGATGTCATCAGCCTAATATCCCTGCCCCCAACATAAGGCACTATGGGGTAGTTTCTCCTGATCGCCCATCTTCCTTGCCTGAGCTGACAAGCACTCAAGCCATTATTTGAAGATGGGTCACATGGAGTGTGATAAAGGCTTTTTCCACCCTATGAGACTAGTGCAGGACTGTCATGTTCACTTCTTGTGCCTCTCTTTTCTAGAGGCATTCTATCTGTATGGCAACACTTTTCTATTTTCTTTTATACATTTCACTTTTGGTGGTATTTAGCTGTTCCCATATTATTTGCATTTCATCTTGCAGTTTGATAATTCACTTGACACGTCTCTTCTTACATAGCAATATATCATATTACTTTGCAAATAAGATTTCCCAAGTTTCTTTAATGCATGTGATAACAGATTGAGTTCACCTTTTATATTGTTGCTCTTTTTCTTCTGCATTGTAAATTTTTTTTTTTATTTGCACTATTTTCCAAATCTACGAGTCCTGCAACAGAATTTTCCAGTAAGCCTTTGCTTAAAGGCTGCACAGCCCCTTGCATTTCAAAGGGAAAATGAAGGTCACACAGCGTCATCTGCCCTATCTACAGCAGTTTGTTCCTGCCAATTTGGCAATATTTCATCGAGTTCATTAGCTCCTGCGGTGGACCTCATTTTCACAAAAGACACTTCTCGTACAGAAAGCATTGTATTCCTAATCCTCATTTTAGGCTGTATGGCAATAATATGCCTTTTGTTTAGCAGCAGTAATTTTTCATTTGGACCATATTTTCCTTTAGCAACTGTGGTTCCTTTAGAAACATCAGTTCATGTGTCTTATTTTCATGGGTTGGCATTCACCATTTTAAAAAGTGCCATGCTGCTTGGTTAGCTGAAACTTTTGACTCGAGACACCACTGTGTGCTATCATCTAACTTAAAAACATCATGACCACACTCTTACAGTGTCTCAAAATGTTTTAAACACATTTGCATCAATGCTTTCACATTTGCATCAATGCTTTCACAGAAGTCACTTGTTCTTGGACTTCAGTTTCTCTTACCATAACTTGTTCAATAAGTCTGTGACACCCCACTTGTCAGGGTAAGTATTTATTAAATGTTTGGATTACCGTGTCTCAGCAACTCAAACATTCTCTTTGACAAGGCAGCCAACCCTTTGCTTGGTGTATCTTTCAGCTTCTCAAGGTCACCTATCAATATTTTGGGACATTTTTGGTCACGTAACAACATTTTGTGACCTTTTTGAAAGCCTGCTACCATACTTCCATTTTGTGACATCTCAGATTTAAGTTAGTTTTCCTACTTGACCTATGTTTTCCCTCCTTTTAGAACCATCTGCTGCAGTCTCATTATCTTCATAGATCTCAAGTCCTTTGCTCATAAACAAGGGGCAAAGGGCCCAAAAATCAGTGACAATGCTTTAAGTGTAACTCTAATTCACACAGCAGGCTTTCCCCATCAATGTGCATTTTTTAAATAATCAATAAGTAAAAACTCTAATAACTGGTATTATTAATGGTAATTCTCTGTGGTTAACCAGAGAATGAATATAAAAAATATCTATACATGAGAGATACAGCAAAACAAAGAGAAAAGAGAACCAGCCCTTTTTTTTGGTATATCATACTATGTAAACTGCGGAATATAGGCAATTTGTTGACACTAACACTTTACTGCAAGATTACATTTTATTGCCAAGAAAAAAATATGGATTTCTTTCTTTAAGAATCAGTTTCTTTACACTGTGTTTTACTTGTATTCTGTGTTTAACTGCATATTAAAACTTAAAGACACCATAGCTCTGTCTGTTGTGAGTCCGACAGAAATAATTGCCACCCTCCCACCCAGTTACTGTTGTGTTCTTAAACACCACTGTCTTTCTAGTTGCCTGCCCCTTATGTTAATTTGACCATATATCTCATTTCCTGTCTGCTTTTACTGGTTGGTGTGAGTAAGCACAAAATTATCATTTTGTGAAATCACTCCCCTTCAACTATTTAAATGTATTGGCCATCCTACTGTATTCCATAGTACCAGAATAAAAAAGTGACCACCCCCTTTCAATCTATCTTGCCGTTTTAAAAATAGTGACTCTCCACAAAAACTTAACATTTTAGACAGGAAAAACTTAAGTTACCTATTTTCACATGTAACTCCTCTAGTGTACACTGCAGTGTTTAGGATAAACCATTTTTCTGTCATTTTACCTTTAAGTATCTATTGCAAGACCACCAGTTATCCGAGAGCCCACATTCTGCCTCTCAGTAGTCATCTTGGGATTAGTGCTTCTTTTTTCTCCTGGTGAGAGAAGGAGTGCAGTTACATTATTTCCTGGAGACTGCTGATCAGCAGAAAGCTTACTAACTGACTTTATAGGTGACAGCTTGGAATCTGTGCTTATATTCTGATCCTGGTGAGAATAAAAGCAGAGTACATTAAATCCTGACTTGTTCTGTTTGGAGAATGAGTATCTGTGCTTAACTTACCCGATTGGTCTGGTTGCTATGCGAGGCATCAAACAGAAAAAGGCTACAAAAGCCTGCAGACCCTTGCATCATCTGGAACAAAACTGTGGATCATCAAACAGGGCGTGGCCTGCTTCAATCCTTAGGATTGGTGCTAACATTTTGCTTCTGGTAAGAGAAGAAGCAAAGAGTATTGTATCCCAACAGAGTGACACTGTACTGAAACCAGCATTAGTAGTAACCATTCATGCGACTTCCCTCTTTTCATCATTGACAAGCTAATTCTTTATTTTCAGTAAGTACTGCTTGATTTCTTCCTAACTTTAGAATATCTGCCTAAATACTTCATCCTTAAATTTTCAGGGTCTACGTATTAGTTTCCCCTCAAGTGTATGGCAATGCTCTGTACAGACTCAGACACTGAGTGACATTTTTCCTGTAAAAGGTTCAGTGCTTAATATATTGAGCTCATATCCAGGCATGACAAAGTCAATTCCCTGTGATTTCCCCTGTCAACCTGGTGAACTTGGGTATCCTGAGGCAATGTAGCAACTGCCTCACATACACAGACAACCCTCTCATCTTACCCCCAAACACTAGGACTTGTGAAAGATGCACATATATAACCAAACTGGAAGTCAAGCACTCTCCAGCCAAGACTGGATTAGCCAGCCAAGAGGAGAAGGTTAACACCTGCACCACACCCCATTCAACAAATAGCCCTCCTTACACCACCACAACCCTCACATAGTAACACAAAACACACACCTACTTTCACAGAGGCTCTCAATAAAAATCTGCCCAAACAACAGAGACCTCCAAGGCAGAAACGCAAACAACCACCACATGCCAGCACTAACCATGAGACACATAGCTCACATAAATAGTGTGCCGCTCAATCAGAGCCTATAAGGCAAAACAACTTACCCAATACAGTAGTCATAAGTGACTCAATTGCAAGGCACACTGATATCTCACTCACTAGGTTGAATAAGGGGAAAGTTACGGTCAGTTGCCTGTCGGGTGCCAGGATCTGCCACATAACGCATGCACTTAAGTCACTCCACAACAGGTGCAAACATGACTCTGTCATTGTCCATGTTGGTGTGAATGACCCGTGACGTACCTCCCTGGACTACATGAAAAGAGACAGAGGAGCTCTCAGATCTTTTAGCCCAGGCAGGTATGACCCTAGCTCTGAGTAGCATCCTACCATCACCCAGAATGATAGCACAGTACAAGCAGAAAATGATTGATTTCAACAGCTGGCTAAGTTTCTGGTATCATTCCAAGGGGATCCAGTATCTGTCTGCTGACATGATATGATCGACAGACCTCGATGCTTCACCAGAGATAGCCTGCACCTGTCATCCCAGGGATTCAGAATACTGGCAAAGACCTTTGCCACCCCATATAGTGCCTTTTTAGGCAATGTCCTGAAGACAAAATTACCACCATAACAGCTACAAGCAAATGAAATCTGATGGTTATGCTACTCGACTCTAGAAGTCAATCTCAAAATGCACTCGCTCGAAGCACTCCTTAAAATGGAGAACATCAACATCTGTGCATCTGGTTCAAGGCTCCGGAGAGCACCCCAGCACTACTAGGCTATAATTCATAACACACCTTTCAGCCCCTAAACTTGGACCGAAGCACTAAAGGTGGTGGTATCTCCATATTCATAAAGGCTATGCACACCTCCAGATTAGTAACCCAACATAACGCATCAGAAATACTTCAGGTACAACTAACACTAGGTAAAACTGCAATCCAGGTTGTAGCCTGCTACAGATCCCCCACCATGTCCCAAGACTCCCACTCCACATTCCTAAACACACTGGAAAATATTAGGGTACAACCCAATACCCTTATACTGGGAGTCTAACTACCCCTCCATTAACTGGGAAAATTACTACCCCTCCATTAACTGGGAAAATTACTCATGTACCAACACACTTGCTCAACATTTTCTGGAATTCATTATTTCCAATGCCCTGGACCAACTCATTATTACCCCCACCAGGGGTAGAAACATCCTTGACCTGGTCATTACTAACATGGTCGACCATTGCTCTACACCAGTAATCAGCTCCTCCCCTGGACAGATCTAACCACAAGCTAATCACCATGGATATCCACATCCCACCCCCACCCCACCCCCAAAGGAAACCACCGTAAAAAAAAAAAAAAAAAAAACTTCTCCAAAGCCAATTTTGGGCTGCTAAAAACAGAGGTGGCTAACTTCATGACACCCATGCAAATGGAAAATAAGTGCATGACTGCTGAATCATACACCAATGCACTGTATGAGCACATACACAAGTGCATGGAACAGGCCATACCAAACAGAACAAATATGCTCTCCTCAAAAAAAGGAAGCCAATCTGGTGTTCCCCCACCCTAAACAAACTCTACAACAAAAGGAAAAAACTGTTGCAGAAGAGAGTGAATTCCCAAGACTGGAAAAACTCCCTTGTTAGCCTCAGCAAAAAACTGAGATCCATCATCAAATCCTTCTAAAGATAGCTACAAAAACAAAATTGCTGCAGATTCTAAAGACAACCACAAGGCATTCTATAGTTATGTCAAGAATATACATGGCAATACTCAGATCTACACTGAGTTACAGCACAATGGCAATACATATACAGAACCAACTGATATTGCCAGACAGGTTCAGTGTGAACTTTACCCCCCTTTCACTCCAAAAAGGGCCTGTCACAATACTGAGGAATGCCAAGTCCCTATTATCGCAGCTACACAGGTAAAAAACGCATTGTCCAAAGCCAAGAATACAGCTTCCATGGGACCTGATAATATCCCTGGCTATGTTCTACATGAATCACAAAGTGAACAGACACCACACCTGAGTACCCTGTTCAATCACAGCCTCATTTCAGGGTTTATTCTTACCGAATGGTGCACTGCTACGGTCAACCCACTCCACAAAGGGGGAGTGGCTACAGACCCTGGAAACTACCATCCCATTAGTCTTACGAGTCTTAATTGTAAGGCTATGGAACGCACCATCACGGACCTTATAAATAAGGACATAGGGAATTACCAAACTCTGGACCCCACATAGTTGAGGTTTGTGAAAGGTAGATCCTGCTTGCTCAATCTGATAGATTTCTTTGAGTCTGTCACCAGAGCTGTAGATGAGGGCAAGGTAGTTCACACAGCCTACCTAGATCTTGCCAAGGTCTTCAACACCATCCCTCACTCAGGAATCATAGATAGACTCACTAAACTAAGCATAAACCCCTTTGTCATAAGATGGGTTGCCAAATGGCTCACTGATAGAACCCACACTGTGAAAGTAGCAGGCTCCAAATCTGACTACCAACCAGTTACAAGTGGTGTCCTGCAGGGATCTGTCCTAGGTCCTCTCCTGTTTGGCATCTACTTTTCTGAAGTTCAAGCAAACACAAAGGGACTCTGGCTGACAAAGTTCACAGATGATTGCAAACATGGAGCCATTACTGATTCTCCAACTGATGTAGACATTCTGCAAAAAATCCTCACTGACACCAATGACTGGTGCTAGAACCATGGCCTTAAGCTCAATGCCAAAAAGTGCATTGTCATTCCCTTTGGGAAAAATTCGGTGCCCATAAACCACCACATAGGCAGTAGTCCACTAAACACTGAAGGTGTAATAAGAGACCTGGGGACACAGGTTGACAGCAACCTCTCCTTTGATAACCATATTGCCACTGTAGTCAGAAAGTCCTTCTATGTGGCACATCTCATTACAAAAGGTTTCTCATCCAGGAAGAAAGAGGTCATAATCCCTGCCTACTCATCCCTCATTAGACCTTTTATAGAATACAGCGCCCCATTTGGTATGTACCTCACTAGACACCTACAACAACTGGAAAGGTCACAAAAATACCTCACCAAGAGGATCTTAGGCCTCAGACACATGCCCTATATGGACAGACTCAAAAAAATTCAGCTATACTCTGTCTCTTATTACCTACTTAGAGGCAGTCTCTGCTTGACCTACAAAGCCATGTCTGACACAGAGCTGCTAGATATGCTACACCTAAAGAAATCCCAATACCTCCATATCACACACTCCAGGGAGCTAAACTTCATTACCACAATAAACAGAACATGCTGGAGGGACAGGTTCCTAACCCAGAGACTTCCCATACTCTGGAACAAACTTCCCATTCACATCAAGCAGAGCACTTCACTGGCCCTCTTTAAAAGAAATCTTCATGAGTGGATGAGCAATAGGAAGTTCAGCCCGGGGATCACTTCAGTGGCCTTGCTTGACAGGGGAACTGGGAACTTACTTTGGGCAGCATGATGCCAGGGAATCTTCTTGGGCTAGGCTTATATAGGCTCCAGGGCTATTAGCCTAGTACACACCTCTGAACCTATAATTCTCTAGTTTCATATTCTGACATTTTATTTGGAGACAAAGGCCAGCTTCACCGATTTTTACTTACTCTTGCTTCAACCACCCCCACCCACCACCAAATTTTACTTCTCAATCACATCTTATTTTAGGATTACAAATGTTGAAGTTTTATGCACTGTGAACAGTTTGTTAATACTACAAAAGGCCTGCAAAACAAGATTATTTTGTTTTTAACTATCCTTGTATTTAGAACTACTGTTAGCTTGCCAGCATCATCATCAACCTCCATATTTCCCCATTTATTGCTACATGAGGTCAGGGTGTTGTGTTAACTGTCACCATCTCTCTCAATTAAATGCCACACTCCTGCCTTCTATGACACTCATGTCTGTCTGTCGTAGATCTTCTCTCACACAATTCATCAACCTCTTTGCTGGACAACCTTGTTTCCTCCTACTACATCTCATCTGCCCTAGGTCTTCTTCACTAGATTGTCTAGCTTTTCTGCACGTGTCCAAACTGCCATAATCTGTTCTCTCTGATTTTTTTCTGCAATTGGGAGCTACTTTGGCTTCTATTCTTATGTACTCATTTTTTCGTCTGTCCAACAGTGTGCATCCTACCACCCTCCACAGGCACTTCATTTCCATCAGCTCTAGCTTCCTCTTCTGCTCCACCTTTACTGCCCAATTTCTATAGCATACAGTAGTACTAGTAGCGCCAAAGTCATGCATCTAACTTTACAGCTTCTTTGTCATTCTTCTGTCATACACTACACCTGACACAATGCCAGTTGGCTGAAGCTCTTCTGATTCTAGCTTCCACCTCTTCGTTCAGTCTTCCCCTCTCCTCAACCACCCCTCCTAGATAATTGAAGCTATAAACCTGTTCCACTATCTTCTCTTCTGTGCAAGTTCTTAGCTTCTAATTTTCCCAGTTTGCTGCCATTACTACTGTCTTTCATCCCATGTGCCTTCAATTTTGTATTCCATTCCCTATCGTTTGCTGAAGTTCTGGCTCGGAGGCCACCTCTAATGCCACATCATCTGCATAAAGCAGCTTTGCTGATCTGTCCCCTCCAACCTGTTTGCTAATGTAGTCCATCACCTGTATGAACAGCAGTGGGCTCAGAGCTGAACCCCTTGGTGTACACCCACTCCCACTGGGAACCCCTCTATGAGAACAAACACTGTTCATAATTGAGGCATTGGGTCCTTGCACATAGCCTGCAGTAACAATATTTCTAGTACTTTGAACCACAGCATTACTCCCCAAATCAGCTTTCTTGGGACCTTGTCATATGCTTTCTTCAATTCTAGGAATGCCTATTTGGACACCTTCCTCATTTCTAGCTTCTTCTCAACTATCCGTCTCACTGCAATCATCAGGTCAGTTGTGCTCCATCCTGATCTGAATCTGAACTAATCTCTCATCCATTTATCAATCACCCTCAAGAGCTTTCATGCAATGTTAACAGTAGTTTGATGCCTCTGGACTGCACACAGTTGTGAATGTCCCCTTTATTCTTGTGCATTGGCACAAGTATTCTTATTCTCCACTCATCTAGAATATGCCTCTCTCCCCACACTGCTGTGAGTACCATCAAGAGCCATTTCTCCCCTACCTCACCCAGCATCTTTATCATATCTGCTGTGACCCTGAGCCTGCTGCTTTCCCTGACTTCATTTTCTTTAGTGCTATTCTTACTTATTCTAGAGTGGGCTCCTCTTCTCTCACTGTAGGCTGTGTGTCTGGGGCAGTACAGCTTCTGTGGGGTTTTCATTCAGAAGCTTCTAAACATACTTCTTCCATCTGCCTTTGATGATGTCCTTTGGGCTGGTGAGTAGGTAGCTGTTGCCATCCCTTATGAAGGGTGTCTGAGTATCTTCTTTATCTTCCTGTCTTTGCAACCTGATATAGTTTGTTAGCCAACTACTCAGGCACTTTCCAGAAGCTGGTAGAGTGCCTCTGATGCCATGTTCTTTGCTACTACAACTTAATTCTTAACTTCTTTGTTAGACAACCAGTATTCCTTCCTAGCCCGGTTAGTCTTTTCTATCTCCCACTTTTTCCTGCCCTCCTCCCTTCTTTTAATGGCTTCCTGGACTTCTGCATTCCACCACCAGCTTTCCTTACATTCCTTATTTCTGTCCCTGGCTCAGCCACGTATTTCTTCTGTGGTCCTCACATATGCTGTTAGGTGGCGCTTTTTCAACTCCACCTATTTCTTCTTGGGCTACTAGAGCCCCGAGTAACTCCTTGAACTGTTGAACTTTTTTTCTAATCAACTTCCAGGTCATTAGCCTGATCTCTGTTAACCTTAGAGCCTTCTCTGACCACTGCTTGCAGCTTATTGTGACAAGTGGTTTATGCTGTGGACTGACTGTTTCACTGGGGATGACTTTGTAATCACTGATTCTACCCTGGTGATCTTTCCTTACTAGGAGGAAGTCTATGTTGTATGTGATCTTTTAATGGTCTCCCTTTTTGAACCATGCATTGGCTACTATCAAGCCATTTGCCAGACAGAAGTCTAGAATGGCATCTCCTTCTTTATTCCTGTTGTCCCACCCACGTGGACCCAGGCAGTCCTCATATCCTGTTTTGTCTTTCCAAATACGTGCATTCAAGTCACCCATTATGAACACCAATTCAAGTTGCTCTGCTTTATCTATTAGTTCTTGCAACTGCTGTTCCTTATTATCACAACCCTGCTGTGGGGCATAGGCTGAGAATATGAACAGTACCCTATCATTACACTGGAGTCAGATTGACATGAGTCTGTCATCAATTCTGATGACATCTCACAATGCCTTCTGAAGCCTCTCTATCTCCACAGTTCCCACACCATTTCTAGCCCGTCCTCCTCCAGAGTAGTAGACTCTGGATCCTGTGCCAAGTGGATTTGCTGCACTGCCCTTCCATCTTGTCTCCTGGATACATAGGATATCCAGCCTCCTCCATACCATCATGTCATCCACTTCCAAGCTGCGTCCTGTCAGTGAACCTACATTTTAGTGTAGCAATTCTCAGTTCATGTTTGTCATGTTGATATATTTTACATCCACTTTCACTCAACAAAGCTATCCCAGGTAACCAGGCTGGGCAACGAGACACCGGTCCACCAGTAGCTTATTAACCCAGGGCTGCTGGGCTTTATGGTGGCCATACACTGGCCAATAGGAGCACATACACCCCTCCCACCATTAGCATGGGTCTTGGCATAGGATGTAGTGAGCTGGGTCCTCAACCTACTTATTCCTCAGTTATTCAATATACTCAAATTATTAAGCCTTTGACACTATTCCCCACTCAGGCATAATATATAAACTCTCTTAACTAGGCATCAATCCATATGTTAACAGATGGGTAGCTAACTGGCTCACTGATAGAACCCACCTAGTCAAAATAAGGGACTCCACCTCAAGCAGGAGATCTGTATTGAGTGGCGTACCCCAGGGTTCGCTCTTGGGGCCTCTGTTATTTGGGATATACTTTTCTGAGGTGCAGTCCAAAATAAGTGGGTTATGGCTGACTAAGTTTGCAGATGACTGCAAGCTGGGAGCTGTCATTAATTCCACTAGTGACATGGACATCCTCCAAGAGGGTCTCATCCAAACAAATGATTGGTGCCAGAAACATGGCCTCAAGCTGAATACAAAAAAATACATCATCATCCCCTTTGGGGAGAATGATGTCCCCACAAATTACCACATTGATAACAATGTCCTAAGCACGCAGTCAGTTGTGAGAGATTTGTGCACCTAGAATGATAGCAACCTGACTTTTGACCACCATTTTGCTTCCATTGTACGGAAAGCTTTCTACATAGCTCACCTAAT
>NC_056750.1:612423109-612460609 GCF_019279795.1 Protopterus annectens | reverse complement strand
AGCTAGTTCAAGACAGGAACTCAAAAAAATGCCTTTTTTTAGAAAAACAGTTCTGTATGTATCCTTGAATAAGATGAAACACGGAAGACCCCCTATTCACATACTGAACAGAAAAGAATGCTATACTTAAGTGTTTGAGAAAGCTGCACAGATCAGTTGTTTACATTCTCTCTACTATTTCAGCTACTGCCTGCATTTTGGCAAGCTGCTTTATGTTTAAAAATAATAGAACCAAATTTCCACATAGACTGCCAAATCCTGTACCATCCTCTGCAGCTAGAGAGAAGCCCATATCTATCCTTCAAACCTCCCAGTACATGCATTTGATGTAGACATTTTATAGGAAGAAAGTAATTTCTGACCCTTGGGATCTACCAGGTTTATATAAATGGGGTGCCTCCTTGATCCTCTACCGTTCATTTATGCTCATTGCTATATGTGTATGGTATTAGAGGTGGGTGACATCCATCAGTCGTGCAACCTCTCCCATGCATGTATTATATGAGTGTCTAAAGCTTGCAAAAAAAGTAAGTTTCTCAAAAGTTTAAAGCAGCTGAAAATGTTCAGGAATAGTTTAGTTTAAACACTTTTCTGTGAGGGTAAAGGTCCCTCATATAGTTATACCCTACATATGGGGGCTGAATCCCTGCAAAACTGCCACATTTTATAATCAAGTCTGGGATCACTGATTGTCAGGGCAGGGAGAAGAACCTCTGTTGCAGTGACTCTTTTCCCCTGGCAGGTGAATAGTTATTTCCATGTTCAGCTGAACTGTGTTTTACTTATAGTAGTCCCATAACTTGCACACTTTACCAAATAAAGCAAACAAATAAAATGTGATTCTAAGTATTGTACACCAGTTACAAAGGTTTGACTTACTCTACGCAGTTCAAGATTAATCTTCTTTTACATAGTAATAATTATGGCCATGGCAGATATCTAAAACATACACACTGCAGAATAATAATGACTTGATTTACATGTGCATATGCCCATTCATTCATTATATTATGTCTGACAGCTGGCACTGAGAGTTAAAGCTGTAAGCTGTAGTTCCTGTAATACAGGATTCGATTCTCTCAGCCTTCATTTGTCTAGTGTGTAATCTTGAACAAGTTACTTGCACAGACAGTTCTTACAGGCAGCTGGGAAGTTGGGCCAGGTTACTCAATGGTCCTTTGGATTGTAAGCCTAGTATCTATCTGTAAATTAATACCTATATTTATGTCATTTAATCACTGTTGCTGTTTTATACTGTGTTCTGAGTAGTATTCTCTTTGTTTACTTGTTTGTTTGTTTACTTATTTACTTTTGTTAGCTGGGAAAGTCCAGCTGGGTGGACTTTTGTTAGCTGGGAAAGTCCAACTGGGTGGGTAACCTGTTTTCAGTGGAGGTCGAGGAAGAAAAGCTCCATACTAATACAAATAAATATTGCCATTACAATACAACTAAAGCGTTCATACAATTTTTCAAAAAAGACATGAAATACTTTTTGCAAGCAAAACAAACATATTATTGCATACAATACAAAATAATAATGCAGGCGCAGTTCCATAGTGAAGAAATTTGGAGTATTTACCTTTGAATGACAGATTTAATATGGAAGAGAAGAAAATCGGTTGGCTGTGTAGAGGTTAGTAGAGAATTAGTGCAGTTTTGCAGACATGATAGCAGAAAGATCAGTACTAATGTAAGAGTTTAGAAGTAGGTATTGTGAGACAAGGTGAGTTGTGAGATGAAAGAAGTGAGTGATTAGCATTGGATGCAAAAGATCTTTAAGAAGGAGATAGAAAATAGGGATGAAACAGAGGTCAGAGGTAGTGGAAGAAGAGGAAAAGTAGTTAGAATGTAAGGTGAGTTATGGATCTGGAGTGACGGTAGATAAGAAGGAGGTAGAAAGGACAGTGCCTTCTTAGGAGTACAGCAATATAGAGGGTCTGCTAGGAAAATCCTGTAGTATACATGGGGGAAGCTATTTTTGGGAGGTGTTGGGGATAATTGTGTTTTTTCTGGATCACCCTGGAGGTGAGCACTGGTATATCCAGAAATTTTGTTAGTACAGTTTTAGCTCGTATTTGAAAGGCAAGTGGCTTTTAATTTGTTTTAGTGAGGGTGGGATAGAATTCCAGATTTTTTAATTATAGCTGGAATATAAGGCTAAAAGAAGTTTATCCTTTAAGAGTAGATGAAAATGTTGAGAGTGCAGTTGTAAGAAGTTGATTAAATCTGGACATTTACTGGGTTGATTAAATGGTTTGTGGGTAGCTACAGTTGAGAATGTACCAGCTAATGGTTTAGCTCAAGCTAGTTTAGCTCCTTGAGAGATATGCAGTGATGAGATTGATAGTGCTGGTTTGTGGTGAATTTAGCTATTCTTTTGTATCTTTGATTATGTTTTTATTTTGTTGTAGGTTGTTGAGAATAGGGGCTGTATAGAGGAGAGAGAAGTAAGTATACAGGCTGAGGCAAGAGTTTCCTGGCTGAGCTAGTGAGAACATATCCAGCTTGGTGCAAAAGGCCTAGTTTTTGGTTTGTCTTTTTCATGACTAGCTGGATGTGGATATCATATTTTAAGCTGCCATCAGTTGTGATGCCTAGTAGTTTGGTGTTGGGTACCGTTTTAATTTTTTTACTGTTTAGCAATGTAATTGCTAGGTATGATTTGATGAAGGGATGAGATTTGGGGGTGAATAGAAGTAATTTAGTTTTTTTTAGGATTTGGAATTAGCTGAGGATTATTGAGCCAGTTTTCTAGAGAGGAGAAGGAATGCAAGCTGTTGAAATACCAGTAGGGTAGGGGTGAACTGATCAGGGTAGAGTCATTGACATATTGGATGATGGTGGCATGTTTAGGAGTGAACTAACAGTCATTTACAGAAATATTAAACAGTAGGAGACCTAGAATGGATCCTTAGGGAAGCCCTACAGAGATGGAGAGAAAATGGACGTCTTCAGATTGCATTTAACTGCTTAGAATCTGAAAGATAGGTAGCTTTTAAACCAGGAGAGGGAGTTTTGAATAAGACCTTGTCCTTGGAGTTTGAGTAGTTTTTGTTGGGAAATGTTATGAAAAGCTTTTGAAAGATCAAAGGAACAGAGCAGAGACTAGTTCATAGGTGAATATTAGGGTAACTGCCCCGAAGGGGCATTTTAAGCCTAGCCAATATCCTGAGGTTAGAATCAGTCTTTGTACCTTGTAAATATGAGATGAATTCCTGAACCACTATGCTAAACCCTCCACCCTATAAATTCATAGCTAACAACTGGGCTAGCTTTCTTAATAGACCATTCCAAGGTTAACCAATTTTCCTTCCCATAGGTGAGAATCAGACTCTGTACCTTGTATCTGTGAGTCAAACTCCTTATCAGCTACACCAACCCTCAAGTTTGCCTTGGTTGTGGTTATGACTGATTGAATGCTATTGGAAGTGGGAGGTGTTACTTGCTATTCCATATGCAGATATCATACTAGTTATATATCAATAGTTTGAGTCAGGTGTACCTACCTTTCAAGAGTCTTTGCACCTAGTTTTGTTGTCTGAGGTTGAGAGGTGTTTTGCTTCATCATAGCCACAACTTCATTGATGGCTTGTAGTACTGCCAGCCTAGTAACCATTTTAAACCTAGTTTTTATTTATTTATCCTTTTGTTGACCAGGTAAGCCCCACTAGGCTAGTGGCTAGTGGCCTCATTTCAGGGGAAATCCAAGATGACAATTATACAAACTGAGGAAAATTTGGACAGGCATCAAACAATTTCTCCTACTTTTTGGAGCTGCTAGATGGTGATTGAGGGGTCCTACAGCAGCAAGGAAAAGACGTAAAGGAAGCAGCAGCAGCATGGAAGAGGAGAGAAAAGCTATGGCAAGCTTGGAGGTGGAAAATGAGAAGCATTTCTTCACTGCAGCACTTAAATAAAGATTATTGTGTGGCTGATGTTACAAATGAGCAGCATTTAGCTGTCCATGGAGAAATAAGTAAGCAAGTCTTTTGAAGTGGTGCATATATCAGAAATGGTGTCAGAAAGGCTTGCAGATGATGCTCTGTTAAAAATAATCAAGTAGGAGGATCCAGGTGACAGTTCTGCTGCTTCCTGGGGTGAGATGGCAGATAGCATTCTTAGAAGTGCTGAGGATGTTAATGTGGAAAAGAACCAGGTAATGTGGCTGCTGGAATTGCAGCAGTTAAAACTTAAGCAGTAGTGACAGAAAGTAAAACTTCACTGATCTTCCTTACCACTTTGAAGGTTCCTTCCCAAGCTGCCTGCAGCTTATTGTGTCTGACAGGAATGAGCACCAACACCTGCTGTCTGGCAGCATGCTTTCTGGCTCAAGCATTCCTGTCATACCAGACCTTTTTCTGCTGTTGGGCTCCTACCGGGTTCTCCTGGGCCAAGCCCATGAGCTCCCTAAGCTTTGTCCTAAGGTTTATGATATGTATCACAACAGACTCCTTGTGCGATTCACACTCACCCTCCAATTCATCTTCAATCAAATTTAAAGGCCCCCTCACCCTATGTCCATACAGCAACTCAAAGGGTGAAAAACCTATGGATTCCTGGGTTACCTGTCTGTATGCAAATAACAGATGGGGAAAATATTTGTCCCCCTCTGTCTTGAACTGGTCTGCAAATGCCCATAGCATGGTCTTTAGCATGGCATTTAACCTCTCTACAAGACCATTAGTCTGGGGGTGGTAGGAGGTTGTCTTTAGGTAATTCACCCCACAGTGCTCTCACAGACAAGCCAGCAGGTCTGATATGAAATTGGTACCTCTGTCAGTCAGTATTTCTCTTGGGAAACCTACCCTGCTAAAAATCTCTAGCAAAGCATTTGCCATGTTCTCTGCCTCAATGGAGGACACAGCCACCACCACAGGGTATCTTGTAGCATAATCTACTACCACTAGGATATACGTCTTCCCTGTGGAACTTGGGGTACTCAAAGGCCCCACAATATCTATAGCTACCCCCTGAAATGGCTCCACAATCACAGGCAAAGGCATCAGAGGGACTTTGACCTTGTCTCCTGCCTTGCCTACTTTTTGGCACTGCGTACAGGTCCTGCAGTACCCTGTTACATTCCTGGTAATCCTAGGCCAATAAAAGGTCTACATAATATGTCCCTTGAAATGCTTTATGCCCATATAACCTGCAAAAGGAATGTCATGGGCTATGGCTAGAAGTGCCAGATGGTAGACTGAGGGCTCTATCAACTGCTGTATTATCTCACCTTCTAGCCCTCCCTCAGGGGTCCACTCTCTATACAGTAACCCTTTGTTCCAGTATACATACCTTTTTCTCGAGAATCAGATGCCTCCCTAGCTACCTCCCCCATGCTGCTTAGTGTAGGGTCTGAGAGCTGAGCATGTCTCAACTCTCCCTTTGTAACCCTTCCCAGCTCCCCATCCACATGAAGTCTGGTATCCTCTGACAGCAGTGCCTCACTGTCTGCCTGAGTACTACTACTCACCTCTGCCCTTGCAGTCATTCTGTCCAAGGGAACATCAGTACCCACCAGCAGCTATGTCTCACCTTCAGTCTCACTGCTACAGAGTAGCTTCCTCTCTAAGGTAGCCACATCATCAGTTCTGGCTTCAGGGACGCAGTCTGTCTCGGTCTTTCCTAGGTTACCAGACCCACATGCCTGTCTCCAAGCCTGACTGTATGTCACTGCATGCACACAAGGTACTGCATTATCAAAATCATGCCTATCAAGACATCTACAGGGATATCCTCAAGCACACCTACTTGCTTGCTTCCTTTTCCACCATCCCAGTCAAGGTGAACCCTGGCCAAAGGCATTTGGAATGGGTTCCCTCCTAAAGCTCTGACTGGAGTGGACTGCCTAAGCAAGTATTGCTCCTCTTTAACCACTGCAGGCTTCACAATGGTTATATCAGAGGCTGTGTCTCTCTTAGCAGTGGGCTGTTTTCCATCCACTAAGATCTGATATAAATTCTGGTGGTAGTTTTAGTACCCCTGTTGTCTCCAGACAACTTACAACTGGCATTCTTTTATTCCCAATTGCTGGTTCTCCCAACCTTTTGTTCCCCACCTTGCCTCAATGGACATCTATATGCTACATGGCCCCACTGGTTACATTTAAAACATTTAACCCTTGATCCTGGCTGTGTACCTGAACTAGTGGCTTCCTCTGTTACTGGCAGACTCTGTTGGGGCCATTTAGGCTGCCACCAGGGGTTCTTTTCTATCCATGTGCAGCACTGCGTATCCCTTTCCTGTCCAGTGATACTCTGCTTGCTAGGTATAGATCTCCTTTTTTCCCCAACTCGTCTGCAGAGTTGCATTCCCTGTCTACCAACCAGATTTTCATGTCCTCAGGCAAAGTTCTAAGGGCTTGTTCCCTCACCAAAAGGTCTGCCAGCCCTTGAAAAGTGATGGCCTGACACCCACTCACCTAGCTATGAAAATAAATGCTTAGTTCAGCAATATAATCACATACACTTTCATCTGGTTTGCGTCTATGCTCACAAAACATTTTTATGTAAGCTTCAGGTGTTAAGTTAAAACATTCCGATAAAATTTTTTAACTGTATTATAATTTAAACAATCAGTATCAGACAATTTAGAAACTGCAGCTTTACCATGGAGTAAGAGGATCAGGAACCATACCCAGACCCCTTAATCAACATTATACTGTTTGCATATTCTTTCAAATATATGAATAAAAATATCAAATTATCACCTTCTGGGTACTGAAGAAGAGGTTTACTGACCTTTATTGCTTCTGGAGTACAGTTACTCCCTTCCCCATTACCTCCATGACCCTGGCAAAGAGTTAGCATTTCCTTTTCATGTTGCCCCTGCCTCTCATTTTCTTTGGCTTCCAGACATCTCAGCCTCTCTTTTTCTTCAGCCTCCAAATGCCACATTCACTCTGCTGATTCTAATTCCAGCTGTTTGGCCTCCAGTTCAAGTCTGTAACTCCAGATGGGGTTTTAAGTCCTCTGAGGAAAACTTGAACTGTCCTGTTTCTAAGAGCTACGAATCCCCATCAATAGACTGGTTATGCTCCAGGTTGCTTGTCTGTTCTGCCACTGTGATTAAGGCTGCAGTCATTTCCTCTTTAGTCAGGTTGGCATGCACCAGTCCTTTGGTTTGACACATCTCAGCAAAATGGTTTCTTGTCAGCTTGCCATAACCCTCTGCTGACATACTTGCCTGCTCTCCCTGACTAACTGAGCTAACAAAAAGTAAATAAATAAAACTATTGTGATATGAAACTCCGAATGTCTACTTTGTGGCTGCTTGAGAGTACAAATACCTTCTTTAGTGACCTCTGCTTACAGGCTACAGGAGTTCAAATAATGTCCACACCACAGGTCAACAGTATGTGAGCATATGATGATCCCTCCACTGCCAACCAATATGTGATGCCTGCCAATATGTGACATCCCCACACTGGGCCAGTAATCAAGGAGCCTAAATCCTCACCACTAACACTGTAGAGGGACATCCACCTGGAATACAAATGTGTACACTCAGTATTTCCAGATGCAGACCTCTCTGCCTCAAGTACAATTTCCCTTAAGAGCACACAGGGAACAAACTCAGCCCATGGTCTGGATTTCTCTATGGCTATCTCCCTACAGGTCCCCAATAAAACTCCCCACTGGTACAGATATAGAGTTAGGTCCTCAGCTGAGTGTCCAAGCCAAGTTCTCCAGCACCCTCTCTGTAAACCCAGTGCTTTGTGTCCCTGCCCCAAGCAGCTGACACACACTCTGTGAGATTTAATTTTGCACACACACACACACACACACACACACACACACACACACACACACACCTGGGAAAGGCTGGTACAGGTTTACCTGCAGTGCCCCAGTCTGTCCAGAATATAAGGTAGTTATCACCACCACTAGACATTCCAGAATCAGATACTCTAAGGCCCTTAGCAAAGGGTATCCAATTATACAGTGCAATATTAATACAATTATAAATGATAGTAGTTGGCCAAGACAGCTAGGCCTTCTGGAGTGGCCCACACAGTGTCACCAAATAAACAGAAGTACTCTCAAAGGTTAGATACTTTCTACAAGGACCAGCCTCAATAAAAGTTTAAATATATTTAATAATAAATAATAAAAGAACATGAAAATATTAAATATATATTTATAGGAAACCATAGAGTTCAAATAACAGAATATATTGAAATTAACATTGATGGACAGACTCATACAAATAAAGAACAACACTCTTTAAACTAAGCTTCACTATATTCCTGACTGAATATAAAATAATTAGTCTTCCCTAGTTAAGTTACTTACTACCACAAGGCAAAATGCTATGGGTGAGGTTTTTTCTAGTCAGGTTCTCAAAACAGAGTACTCAATACTTTGAGATTTATGTTTTTAATATCTAAAATATAACTTCCAAGAGGGCTGGCAGAATTACCTCATCTGGTCACCCGACTCTAGGTTCTTGCAGTATTCCCCTTTGAAGCTGAGAGAGCAATTTAGCATAGATGGCTACAATACACATCTAAATGTTTATGGCAGTGCCCTGGGCTTCCTCCCTTTTTACTGAGCTAATGAACAAAGGCTTTTTCCCAGACCTAGCATCTCTGGTCCTATTCAGCACTGTGGTGTACCATTTTAATGGTTTAATAGCTCATTTACATTTTCCTTATTTTTCTTAAAGCAAGCTAGCTGGTTAACTGTTGCTGTCACAGTATCCTCTACTAAAACATATACATTTAATTCTGTTACAATAATACATGTACATTTCTTTTCATTTCAAGGTGCACTGTTGATACATTTTAACACAAGCAAACCTCATAAATACATTTTCAGCCAAGCATCTGTATAAATCAGTTTGATATACAAATGACATATAGTTCTAATACATTTGTAACACAAGCATCTTGTATAAATCAGTTTGATATTCAAAAGACATATCATTCTTTACAAAACTCTACCTGACTATGCTTGCACTTGCCTATCTCACCACACTGTAGAACAATTATTTCTTTTTTAATAGTATTTAAATGTTAAAAAAATTTACTTTGCAATTTGGAATTGATGAACTGGAAGACGACCATATTAAAATGCATGCAGGGTCTATGTGAAACTTTTGATAATATTGTGAAAATTACAGATGAGAGGAACTTATGGAATACAGGATAGAAGTTGGAAACTGTTTTGTGAAATGTGACCAAAAAAAACAGAAAATTTGCCAAATGTTATTTTTTGTGGCTGTTCATATGGGGAAATTTAAGATATGCTGGACAACCTAATGATTTTGACAAGGTACAGTGTAATAATCAGGAGGGAGAAAAAGGGACGCAGCAAGAAGATGTGTGCCTGAATGCAGATTGTATAAAAACGGGATACTTTTGGATAGATTGTCAAGGATAAACAGTAAATAATGAAAAAGAAGGGGAAAGGGAAGAAAATATACATGAGGAAAGATACAAGAGGCTGGGGAGAGGGTGATCTAAGTGAAGAAGAAAAAATATGGAGGGGAAAATGAGGAGAGTGCATGCAAGAAGAGGGGTCGGGAGAAAGATTGATACTAATAATATTATTAAAGTTCTAGTCATTGAAAAGTCTGAGTCTGAGGATTGAGGATTATTTATACATAAACCCAGGAAAAAATATTCAACTGGGGGAAGAGTTAAAATAAGAAAATTAACATTTTAAAATATTTCCCCTCAAATTAAAAATAAGGAAAAGTAATAATTTTAAAGTACTTTCAGTAAATGTGAACAGTTTTATTAGCACTATAAGAAGGTAAATGTAATGTGGAAGTTATTCTGTTAGAGGATATCAGATTTTTGACAAGTGAAGAAAGACTGCAAACAGAAAAATTGTTTGGTGGAACTTAGGAGGTGAATATTGTTCTGAAGTGGCTGTGAATAGTGAAAATACTAGATGCAATGCTGGGAAGGATGGGAAGGTTAACTGCTGTGATGTGAGGTTGAGAGAACATGCTTATAGGAGAATTATAGTTATGAGGTTTGGGGATGGCATAATTGCTAAGGTATTTAATGTATAGATTCAAGGTACAGGGTTTGATTTTTCATTTTTGGAAGGTAAATTGGCTAGGCTTAAAAATTGCCTGCAAGGGCAGCTAGCCTAGTACTTATCTATAAACATGAGCAGTGTTTATCTCAGAGAGTTCCCACTCCCTGGAATAGGCTCCCCATCCATGTGAAACAAAGTCTCTCCCTGACCATGTTTAAGCATAAGTTGGACCATAAGATGGGCAATCAAAAATCAGCCCCTGATCTGGTGCCTACATCTCAGATGGGCAGATGAGTCAGTAAAGCATGTCATAATCAACAATCACCCAATATATAAACGTCTAAAACATATAACTTGTTTGGACACATTTGGGTTGCATGGCTAGGTTTATAAAAGCCTAGCCATCATTAGCTTAGTATACACATATGAACCTATATGCATAAATAACTAGTGAGAAAAGACAGAATCTGTTTCATAGGTTCATAGGTTCATAGGTAGGTACTAGGCTATTGGCCCAAGGGCCTACATAAGCCTAGCCAACAAGGTTCTCTGGCTGACGCCACCCAAGAAAGTTATTTTCCTGTGCCACTGTCGAGCAGAGACACAGAAGTGATCCCCGGGTTGTATTTCTATTTCATCAAATATTAGATTATGTGGTGGTTATGAAAATTGTAATTGCAGGGGGCTTTAATTGTGATTTACAGTAAATATGTAAAAAGAAAGTGAAAGATGTAAAAAAATACAGGAAGTGATAAAATGTGGTAAACTGGCTATGTGGAACAAAAGTCAATGGAGTTATAGAATGAGACACTTGCATCTGAATTTGATTATTTTGTATTTTTGGAAGGCTGGGGGTAGCATATTAGAAGGCTAGAGGTAGCAAATGGTGATCCACTGTAACAGATTTTTCAGACCATTTAGCAATATGGTTGTTGGTGATGGAGGAAAGGAAGTATATTAAAATAGGATAGGGAATAAAAAGAATATTGCAGAGGGAAGTATTGCAGTTATGGAAGGATCATAGAAGAATGAAGGACTTCTACAAAAACTGGTCTACATGGCGAATTGAATTTAAAGATAAGTATAGAAGGTGTTTCTTTTTTCAATGGCAGGATGAATAAGAAAGGAAGAGAAATTGAAGTACGGAAAATGTATAGAAATGTATCAGAGAATTCAGAGAATAATACAAAGGAGTATTATGATATGGAAAATCTATAAAAGAAATAAAGAAAAAATTAAGACTTTACTATTTAGATAGAGATATTATTTACAAGGGAGGAGGTATATGCATATTTGGATAAAATAATAAAAGAAGATATTAGTATAATGGGGGAAATGAAAAATGGAGAAGGAGAGGTAAAACAAAATTTAAGTATTGAAGTACAATATGTGGAAAATAAGACAGAATGGAAAGTAAAACAAAAATCCAGAATGAGTTAATGAAGAATTTGAAAAAGAAATTACTGTTAATGCACTGGATAAATTTCTTAGAGAAGTACATGTTGATTTAGTATCAGGCTAAATTGGTATAGCATATGGAATATACAAGAAATTAATGGATTGGCAAAAAGGGTATTTTTTAAATCTACTGAATGAATGGTTGAAGGAAGGGTTTTGAAGATTTATGTAGTAGGATATTAAAATTTATATGGAAGAAAGATAAGAAGAATGAAATAAAAAAACCTGGAGACCAATCACAGTAAATAACACGTTATGATTTTTTTATGAGAATAATGCAGACGAGAATGGAAGGAAGGATGACGGATATTATGGAAGAAAGTATATATGGTATAAAAGGGAAGGGATGTCAAGAATTGTTATTGGTTGTGAGAGAAAATGTGGATAATATTACAAGTAAAAGAGAGGATGTGAAACTTATGGTAGGTGACATTAGCAAGGAATGTGATACAGCAGGACATAATGTTTTGTGGAATGTTAAGGAGAAGTATGGAATAGCTCCCTATAGAAATGCTGGCACTCAAAATGCAGAATGTCACCAATTTGGGAAAAAAGACTGAAAACACAGAAGAAAAAAAAAAGAAGAAAGAAAAGTGAATCTCAGGGATCATTCTTCTCCTTAAAACTTTTTTATGAAGGGGGCAAGCCCCTCTGCACATCTCATGTATGCGGCCAGCCCCCCCCCCCAAACTTATCTATACCACCTCTGAGACTGCCATAGCTCAGAGAAAAGGGAATATTCTGAGAAATGGCATCTCAGACATAATATATATAAGTCCATTCTTTCGGCCATTCAGTCTCTGTATTTTGGGACTTGCTGTAGTGGGTCCCAACATTTCAAACAGTTGCTGTATGGAATAGGTAATACAATTGAAGAGTATATATGTCAGCATATCAAAATAATAGAGAGACAGTGTTAATAAGTGGGTGGAGGAGTAAAAAGATATGCATGAAGTGTGGTATAAGACAAGGATGTCCCATGAAGGGAATATTGTTTGCATTGGTAATGAATGTGATAGTGAGTGAAGTAGCTTATAACATGAAATATGCTAGGTATGTGATGCAAAAGGAGGCGGTGATTCCAGTAGTTCTGACATATGCAGACAATATTGTTGTAGTTGGTAAGAACAAAATATGGATGAGGAAAATGTTGGTTTGTCTGAATGGATGTTTAAAGGACATGGGAATGACCCTGAATAAAGATAAAAGTAAGGGATTGGGCGATGTGGTAAAAAATGCAGATGTGTATTTTTCAGTGAATGAAATGCCTTTGCTAGGGATAACATTTGGGGAAATTTATGTAGCTGTGATATAATGGGAGGGTTTGAGAAAGAAAGGAAAGAAATATGTATTCTGTGGAGGACATATAGATTAGCATTCAGGAAAAAGGTTTATGTGGTGAATTTTGTATTAATGGGAAAATAGTATATATGTCAAATGTTTTGTATGATCCCAGAAAAATATAACAAGGTAATTATGCAATTGATTTTTTTTTCATATGCGGTTTAGGATTAAGTCTAGTTTAAAGAGGTGTGTTGTACATGAGTGAAGATGAAGGGGTATTGGAATTACTAATGCCAGTTGTTTATTCTTCTTCAATAAATGTGTATAGAACGTTAATGTGTATAAAGGAAGAGAATGAGAAATGAAGAAAGAGAATGGTTAAATATAAGTACAAAAAGTTTTGTGAGATGATGAGAATAAAAAAAAGACAAAAAAAATATGTAAATGAAGAAGTTAAAAATTATCAAGAAAAAATGTTAACATGGAAAATAAAAATAAATGCTATAGAAAAAGATAGGATATGGTATAATAATGTGATGAAGCAATATTATTATGCAAATCCATAGGAAATATTTACCAAAATAAATTATTAAAGCCATTAAAGTAAGGAAAAAAGTGGTATACAAAGATAGCAGAGAGCCACAATTTCTTATAGAGACTGGTAATAAATAAATTACCAATAAAGGTGCATATGCCATATAAAAAGAGCATTGAAATAGTGTGTTTATTCTGTAGAGAGGAATAGACAACAGAGTATTTTTTTTTAAATGTAAAAGAGCGGTGAAAAGGTTACATGAAGAAAAACATTGGGAATATTGATGATATAAACAATAGAGATATGAATATGATTATGTAAGATTATTATAAAAACAAGAATAAAGAATATGAGAAGCATAGATTAGAATTTATTTTATGTAATATGGGTTATGTGGAATGAAAGAGTGAACAAAATTTTGTTTAATAAGAACTGGATTTTAGAAGATATATTGCAAAAAAATTAGATCATGGTTGTGAAAGAAGTAGTGGGGGTCAATTATGGAACAATAACAATGAGAATATTATAAGAAAAATGATGAATAGTAAAAAATATAAATGTGTATATATGTGCCTATAACTATCTATATATTGTAAATATATACATAATGTTTTTTATATTGTGCTAAATAAAGGGCCCGTACACTTTTCAATATGTGCCATGGGATGTTTTATATTCACCTGAGCTACCACTTACTCAAGCAGATGTAACCTCAGTTTAATGCTTCGTCTAGTAGAAAACACACTCAGGAGTCCCCCAGTGCTGCACGGCATCATTACCAATCCAAACACCTGGAGTGGGAAAACAACTCACAGCCTTCTGGTCTTCCTGCACCACAGATAAATGTGTTACCTGTTGCCCTACTAACACTGCTACCAAAAAATCTTTCCAATCTCATTCTCACTGCCGTCCTTCTAAATTTATAGATTTCATTTTGAGGTTAATATTTTCAAAAATCTCACTAGATGCAAAGTAGCATCTCATAATCACATATAAATTAGATATATTTCAGCTGGAGGGTAGATACTGGGGGATTGCATCCCAGACGCCTGTGCACCATTACAAATCTCTTCACTATACTACTGTGCATGTTCTACTTGAACTGTTTTGCATTTTATTATAATTCACTGGATTATATCTGTCTATGCCTACAAGTGAAAGATACAAACGACTGCAGTGACATACAGTGTCAGATCTTTAACATGTACATGTCTTGTATATGATTTTACAGATTAGCTTGTAGTCTACAATAATTAGGTGAATAAACAAAGGTATGTCTGAAAAAAAGAAAGCACATTTTGGATCAGCAATATAATGCAATGCTTGACAGTTCTGCCTAAAAACCCTAAATATTTTAAAGCAGTTTTTAAATGTATTGATTTATTTGTTTGTACTTTTAGTTTTACAGGGGAAGGTCTTATTTTGAAGTGACTAGATACTTACAAGGCTTTCACGGACTTACACTGTATACATATGGAAGCTGTGATAATCACACCCATGTCAGCTGAGGGCATAATGTTGACAATTAATTAGTCCAACTCTTTAGTTCATAGTGCCCTCTACTTCAAAATGCATTCTCAGCAGTCTGACATTCAGTTTTTACATTCTTACCTTTCTGTTTGGAAGTAGGATGATGCAGGAAATAAGAGTGCTACAGGGGCACCACCATTACCATATGCATAGCTCCCCTGACCCCTCTACAAAACGATTAGGTGTCATTATAGATAATAATCTAAAATTCAGCCTACATGTCAACCAATCGATCAAAACCATCAATAAAAAACTAGGGTCACTGCAGGAGTATTGTCCAGATTATAAAGGATTTTATGGGTCATAATCAATTGGTTCTACTGGATTAGACTGGGTAGTTCAAGCCTCCTGCACGTAAGAATCTTATCATTCCCTATAATAATCCTAGACTGCTTCGATCATCTAACAGACTTTTAATTTAGATGTGCAAAATTAACAACACAGCCGGTAACTCTCTTCCAGCTGATATTACTTTAATTTCCTCCCTAGGTCAATTTAAAACTAGACGCAAACAACATCTGGGACTAAGCTGGCTATGTCATTGTATCAAGCCTGGCTAACTCTCCTCTAGAATGTGTATAATCTATTAAGCATCTTACTGTGTAATTTAATCCAGACTTTCACCTGGGGTTAACTTAACCTGTGGAACTTGTTTATATTGTTTGCTTATGTAATGGAACTTGTTTATATTGTTTGCTTATGTAATTACTGTAAATATTCTATTTGTAATATGTTATGTTATATCTGTTTACCTTGGAGCTTTCAGGCCTTTGCTGAAAATGGACATGCATCCAGTCGGACTATCCTGGTCAACAAATGTAAAATAAAATAAAATAAAATAAATAGCAGTGTATGCCACATTTTCTTTAAATGGTTACATGTATTTCATCTTCAGCAACACTTCAAAGTGTGACTTACCCTAAGCATTTTCACTGCTAGGCTTGTGTCACAATTGCACCAGTACTGAGTTTACCCTATACAAATATGAGTACATTAAAGATAATTGAAATGTCACAGAATGGGCTAACCACCAAGTGTGTTATGCTTTGGTGGCTGAATACATTGTTCTTTATCTGACTCATCATATTATATGTCAGATTTGAAAAAAAAATAAAAGGGCAGTCTGCATGTTACATGCACAACAGCAAAACAATCAAAGGAAAAAGGTTTAAAGTGCTACAGTGTTAATTCAGTCAGATCCTAAAAACTTGTTTGGCTGGTATGCTAGTCAAAACAGTTGACTTTTCCCCTGAGGGAAGCAAACCTGAGATTACAGGACTGGAGTCAAAGAACTAGTAATATAATTTATCAGATTCATGAAGCAGGCAGTACTTTCAAGAAACATTATAGTACAGAGTAAAATTCTGACAAGTTCATGTCACTTGGATGAAAATCTTTGCTCTGATTTCTTTGATAACAGGCATGCTCATACAGAGTTGTGCTGTAAGCGTTCCCAGGTTGTCTGAAGGCACCTGAGCCCATTAGTTGGTGCAGGTGATACACAGGTACATGCTGTGAGAATATGCAGGGTGGAGATGTAATGCTAAATTGCTTATCAAGTTCTGATCCTTCTTAGGCTAATAGTACCAACCAACCCCAGGGGCTGTTTTTCTGTGTACTTCTCTGATTAACTTGATCTTAAGCTGACAGCGTGACAGCTCAGAGGAAAAATAACAGCATGGGAATAGCTTCTTCAACATTGCGATGGGCATAGTTCGATTATAAACTGAATCAATTCTAAGGAAGATCCATCTGCTTCCATTTTTCTTTTTTCATAAAAATTAGACCCAGGTGTTTCTTTTTTTAAATATCTCTATTAAATCACATTTTAAACAATGACATATGTACATTAACAGAAAGAAAACAAACCATGGTATCAGTTTTCATTGTTATTTCCATGCTGTGTGCATATATTTTTCTTTTTAACAATCATCATTCACGCCATTACATAAATTGCTCACTTCTTGCCTTCCTTTAAACCTCGTTCCTCCCCAGGAATATTATCCTGTATGTATTCCCATCAATCCCATTTATTTCTATGTAAGTGACTCTTTTCATTACCTTTCTTTAAACCTCGTTCCTCCCTAGGAATATTATCCTGTATGTATTCCCATCAATCCCATTTATCTCTATGTAATTGACTCTTTTCATTACCTTCCTTTAAACCTCGTTCCTCCCCAGGAATATTATCCTGTATGTATTCCCATCAATCCCATTTATCTCTATGTAATTGACTCTTTTCATTACCTTCCATTTAAACCTCGTTCCTCCGCAGGAATATTATCCTGTATGTATTCCCATCAATCCCATTTATCTCTATGTAATTGACTCTTTTCATTACCTTCCTTTAAACCTCATTCCTCCCCAGGAATATTATCCTGTATGTATTCCCATCAATCCCATTTATCTCTATGTAATTGACTCTTTTCATTACCTTCCTTTAAACCTCGTTCCTCCCCAGGAATATTATCCTGTATGTATTCCCATCAATCCCATTTATCTCTATGTAAGTGACTCTTTTCATTACCTTCCTTTAAACCTCGTTCCTCCCCAGGAATATTATCCTGTATGTATTCCCATCAGTTCCATTTATTTCTATGTAATTGACTCTTTTCATTACCTAGAGATACCACCTCAAGTTGTTTTATCGACTTTTTTGATTTTTCAAATCTGCAATATCCGGTACTTCTAAAAACAACAAACAGAGCTGTTCAAGAAAGGCACTCTGAACTCATCCCAATTCTGATAATTTATTCTTTGTAAATGCTTTTGTTCATTACATCTGAATCAAGTCCTGACTCAAAATAATCACCTCCTAAGTCTGAAACATTTGCTTCACCAGCACTTCTGACAAAGTGCCCTGTAGGGTATTTTTATAATCTACCAACTAATTACATTCCCAAAAAAACTCCACAAAATTACCACTCTCTTTCCCATCACACTTCTAGCATTTGCTGTCTACCTGAGGGAAAAAAAAATAACTGAGGTCTGCTTAAGGTATAAAAATACCTATGCAGACAGTTATAACCAAAACTTCTAAATCGTCTGGACTTTGTCTCATGCTTGGGAATCATAAAAAGGTCCTTCCAATATTTACATTTGTTAAACTGCTTTCCAGTCTTTCCACCCAATCTTTTCTAACCTCCTCTGATTGATTTTTATTGTTGTCATGCAATATTTTCTATGCCCTATTACTTATCCTTTTTGTAAAACAGCGGCTTCAGTTCGATTCTACACTCAACGAAAAACTCTTTCAGAGCTGGCCTTTCACTTAGTACTGTACAATTCTTTTCTTTTTGTCTCTCCCCTGTAATCAGTTGTTGGTAGGGAAGGCATAGGCTGACTTGCAATCTAAACGTCTGCTTGACCTCATCCCATTCGTATCACTTTTCCCTGTCTAGTTATTTGCTCCCAATACCTTGGTTCATTTGCTAATTTTCTGCAATTAATTCCAGCCCCTCTTGGCTATTTTCTATACCAATGGTAAAATCTCCTTTCTCCAATTTTCTATTGACTTTGTACTTGAAATATTTTCTGCCTATAGTATTCTATGTTGTTTGTTATCTTGTTTAAGGGCATATATCCACTCTCTACTCATCTCCCTCCCCAGTTCATCATGATCCCTTTACACTTTGATTTATAACCTTCTGTGTCTTGAACTATAAACAGATACTGCACAATATAACCAAGTGTAACCTCCAAGTTTAATTAGAAAGTGAGGATTATAGATGCGCAAAAATAAGCTTCACCCCAATAAAACACACCAGCAAAATCTGTGCTTTAGGGAATCCACAAGGGTATAACAGTACCCTTAGTATGTTATTTTCAATCTCCTCAAGGCTCATAACCTTCCATTAACTACTCAGTCTTAAGCCATTCCTTAATTTTTAGCACCAGTTATACTTAGGATGTCTTCATGTGCCTTAGGTCAGTACCATACTATAGAACAAGCAGGAAATGTTCTCTTACTCAGGAATTAACTTTGACCCATACTTCATTTCAGATGGTGATCAGTGTAATATATATAATTCTAGAAGAACTATAGTTAGAAATGTCCATAATCAAGAAACAAACGTAACAGATATAATAGATGTATGCATATCAATACCTTTAATGTAAAGACCTGGTAGAGACAAGTCACATGGCATACATCTCCATAAATGTAACACCTTCATTAAGTAATACCGTACTGGATAGACATATTTTACATCCTGTTTCTTGATATATGTAAAATTAATAAATAGGCCTTTGGAAATTATGTACAACTTAAAAAATATACCATGTTGATACAATATATCACAGTTAATTACATTAAATTCAAAATTTGAAGTAACTGCACTATGTAATATCTGTGTCAGTTTCAGACTCTGATCAGTATCTAGGAAAATATCCATATAGGGTTTCACTTTATAATCTCAAAATACTGAAATCTCGAATTTCAGTATCCAGAGACCATAAAGTCAAGTGTCCTAAATCCCAAAAACCCAAAATCACGAACATAAACACACCATACACCACATAATGCATACATCATCCAACCCACCCTTCAACAAACCAACAAACAAAACACACACAAACACAAAAACACAAACCAATAAACCTACACTACATATAAGCAGGGGGACAAGCCCCCTGCACCCTCACCCCCCTACTTACATATACTAACTCCAAGATCGCACCAAACAGAAAAAGACAGCAAACTCTCCACTACATACTCTACAGTGTCCTCGCACACACACATCACAAATATACAAACAGCACCACTTAAACATTCACACTTTTACCTGCCTACCCTAACCCACACATAAAACTTCCAAACACACTCACATACACTCAAACACATACCTAAAACCCAACAAAATACCCACTTACCTTACATACCAACTAAATCCACATACTATACAATACATCCTGCACACACTACGTCCAGTGTCAAATACCGGAACACCATAACCGCAAATTTGACATTTCCGGATTCACGCTTATGGAGTTTCGGGATTTTAAAAATTCCACTTTATGGTCTTGAGATACTGAAATTATTCGAGATTTCAATATTTCGAGATTATAAAGTGAAACCGCATAAAGCCAGAAGAACATGATTTCTTTAGCAACCAACTTTAGCTGCATTAAAATTCTTAAATCCAAAGCATTTGGGCAATATAAAAATAATAATGTAGACAAAACACCAAAGAAAAACATAGAGGATTATGATCGGGTCACCAGTCATAACTGGCTTATTATGTTTTCAAGACATGGATGTCAAGAACTACATCATCCATCTCAAGAACACATAATAATGGGTTATTATCAAAGACCTAATCATAATTCTTTGTTGTGCATGGAGATTTATCTGTCCCTTCTACTATTAATTAATGAAAAAAGTGCTAAGTGTTTTGCCAGCTTTAAAAGCTGTGAAGCACTTAGTGAGTACAGTCAGAAAAGCAGTAACATACTTACTTATGTTACAAAAAGTCAGGGACACATTACCAGCATGATACGTGATCTTAACAAGTGAAGCAGGGGGTGCATAACATTTTATGATCAGGTCTTGCACTGCTTAAATGATTGTTGTTTTCAAGATATCAGAGTATAATCAATGAACTCCATGAACTACAATAGGTTAAAATGCTGAAAATATAAAAAAAACAAAAAACATACCACACAAGTGAACAGGCGACTGCACTAACGAAGTCAAAGGTAAAGCAAAAACAGAACCACTTATAAAAAGACCAAACTCACAAAGTCAGAGGTATAGTTGAAGTAATTTTAATCCAAGAATAAAACCACAAAGCTTTTGGGAAAATATCCCTTCCTCAGTGTGTGATAAAAGTCAAATGACATCTGTTAAATTTATATAAGACACATGACACAGCATAACCAAACAACATAAGGAGTTAATAAAATCATTTTAAAAAATATTTAAAAAAAATACATCAAACGCCATACAAAGCAACTTATACAAAAAAGTTCAGTAATTTCATAGTTTGATAAAAACAGATAATTCTATAATTTCATTTATTTTTACTTTAAAATTGGCTTAACGATAACATTGTTTGTTCCATGAAGCCAATCTGCTTCTAAGTATTCAATCATATTCCACAGTTTTCTGGCTTATTATTATTCAAATCCCTGCCCATTAAGTTCATTATCAGCTTCTGAATCACTCTAAAAGCATCCACCGCACATTTTCAAAGGCATAGTAAAAAGTTAATTTTTAAGAGCCAGTAGGCTTAATACTAATTTACAGGGTTGTAATCAACAGTTGTCAAAAATGACACAAGAATTTAAGAAAAGAAAATATAGTGATGCTTTATTAAGTCAGTACTACATGGTTCATTACTAGAACTGATGGAGTTATGAAAATTATTAAAAATAATTGGAACATTCTGCAATCCTCACTAGATTTAAAGAAATTTATTGGGAGTAGTCCGTACTTTACATATAGAAAAAGCAGAAATTTGAATTAATGGTTATGCTACAAGAAAGTTAGTACTTTGCAACAATCAGTAAAAGCTAATAAAGAAGGCATTTTACCGTGTCATAATTGTGTAAATTGTAAGAATATTTCACAATGCATAGAATTTATTCATCCTTTCAGTGAGAAAAAGTATTAGTTTTGCTGTTTTGCTACTTGTAATACAATTAATGTTGTTTATTTAGGACGTACTCTGTATGTCCCACCTTCTATGTCGGTAAATGCAGTAGAAAATTGAAATAATGCGTAACTGGGCACTATTCAGACATTAGACGTACTAGAACTACCAGCTGTCTTAAATAGATTAAATAGATTAATACTAGACTAACTGCCCTTGCGAGACATTTTTTAAGCCTAGCCAATTATCCCTTGTGAGACTCAAACCCTGCACCTTGCAAAGCGTTGTTCTGAAAATGGGTCACAACATATTTTTAACTTTACAGTGATTCAGAAGCTGATACTGAACTTAAAGGGCAGGACTTGAATAATAAGCTAGAAATTGTGGAATATGATTGGATACTTAGATTAGAAGCAGATCAGCTTCCTGGAATAAATACTGCTATCAGTGTTAAGCTGATTTTAAAGCAAAAACAAATGAAATTATAGAATTATTTGTTTTTATTGAATTATGAACTACAAAAAGATTGATTTTTTTTTGTATAAGTTGCTTGCATTGTTCTGAAAATGGGTTACAATATATTTTTAACTTTAAAGTAATTCAGAAGCTGATACTGAACTTAATGGACAGAGATTTAAATAATAAGCTAGAAACTGAGAAATATGATCAGAAACCTAGAAATATATTGGCTCCATGGAACAAACACTGTTATCAGAGTTAAGGTGATTCCAAAGTAAAAACAAATAAAATTATAGAATTATCTGTTTTTAATCGAACTATGAAATGATTGAACTTCTTTGTATAAGTTGCCTTGTATGGTGTTTAATATATGTTTTTTAAAATATTTTTTTAAAAAATGATTTTATTAACTACTTATGTTGTTTGATTGGTTGTGTTATGTCATGTGTCTTATATAAATTTATTGGATGTCATTTGACTTTTATCACACATTGAGGAAGGGATATTTTCCTCAAAGCTTTGGGGTTTTACTCTTGGATTAAAGTTACTTCAACTATATCTCTGGCTTCGCGAGTCCAGTCTTTTTACAAATATCAAAAAACATACCAACAGCCAGTAACATTTATAAAACATACAAACAATCTGTCTGCCATGTCTCAAATACTGAGCTCATTTACAGTCAGTATCAAGAAGTTTCGTGCTTTGTTAATATCATCAGATGATATTAAGACTGAACTGAAGAATCTGATTAGATGCCAATCGTTCACTGAAACTAAAACATTCTCTTCACAAAGATCCGTTTTGACCTGTATATCAGAATTCTGTATATGGCCATGATTATACATGATTCTGAACAACTTTTTTTTTTTTTATCTGAGAAGGTAGCAGATCATTTTGATTCTGCAGAGCAAGTTCTTGAGGAAATTTAAAGGAATCATCTGGCATTTTATTAAAATATTTATGATTCCTTCTTTAGATCAAGTCACCCATGCCTTTTACAAGTTACACTCATATTCCTGTCAGTGTTGCTGTTACGTTCATTTAATATATTCTGAGCATTCATTATTGCTTGCATCTGCTCTCTGTCTCCTTACATTAAAAACCGACACATTCATTGTGTCTCTGACATAAAAAAAAGCTTTTGTCTTGTTTGGTCCCTTTTCAATAAATCAACTGTATTGCATTGACTTTGTGGCTCTAGTGAAGGAGTAAGTAGTTGGCAGTTTATATCCAGTTACTTTACTTTAAAACAAGATTGTGATAAGCCTACCTCTTGAAATGGAAAGCTCATGTACTGTAAAACTGATACTTAACAGCAGCTTTTCAGTTTTCACCTCTTCATCTGTATTTTAGAAATTCGCACAGATCTTTATATTCGCTGATTACTATGAGATTACTATGATATAGCATGACTAAATTTCCAATACCTAAAAAATGTTTGAAACGCTTGTCTTAACAGTTGTTGACCACCATCAGGAAAAACTTTTCTGAAATACCATGTCTTGAGAAAATACTTTTGTGGACACTAATAGCAGTAACATTAGTTGTGTCATTTGTATGATTTCTGATTATTTTTTGTAATAGTCTTCATACACTGTAAAGTGATTATCTTTGTACGGAAACAATTTCCCCCCTACTATATGCCCCTGGAGACCAGGGATAGCTTTAAAAAACATATTTTCATGTGCATTTTGTTTACAATCCAATGTCTATTTATTTTGATATTTAAGGCCAGATAATTATCACTCTTCCGTTGCAATAACTGATTTTGGGGTGTAGGCAGAAATTTACAGATTATACATACTGGACCCATATTGCACCTCTCCCCCATAAAAGGTATACATCATGTCAGAGCACAGAACTGCACTGTTACAACCATGCTGCACCTCATATAAAATGTACAGGCCATTAGTTGGCTTTGCGGTACATTATCTGTTTTGCCACATCACTCAGATGACCTTTTGCTTACAGTGTTGCAATGCAACAAATGTCTGTGGAACAGTTAGAAGATTTCAGTTACAAGGCAGTATTGGATACATCTTAAACGGTATGAAGCATGATTTAGCCACACCCCTAACAACACGGTTAAATCTCAGCCTCCATACAGGTTTTGTACAAAACAAATGGAGAACAGCGACAGTCATCCACCTGTATAAGGGAGGACATTCCATAGACCCAGGCAATTACAGAACTATAAGTCTGACCAGCCTCATATGCAAATCCTTGGAAGGACTTATCATGGAACTAATCAGTCAGGACATAGGGAACCTCCAAACACTGGATGCGTCTCAGTATGGATTCATCAAGGGCAGGTCAAGCTGACTCAACCTTGTGAATTTTTTTGAAAAGGTCACCAAAACAATGGATGAAGGCAAAATGGTATGCACACATACCTCAGCCTGGCTAAAGCTTTTGACACAATTCCCCATTCAAGCATAGTAGAAAAACTAAATAAACTGAGAATAAACCCCTGTCACCCACCAGTTGCCAACTGGCTCACAGATAGGACACAGGAAATTAAAATAGGACAAGTTACGTCCACAAAGAGATCAGTCACCAGTAAAGTCCTACAGGGTTCTGTGCTGGGACCTCTCCTGTTTGACATCTACTTTTCTGAAGTAAAAGCCAGTACCAAAGGGCTCTGGCTGACTAAGTTTGCAAATGACTATAAGCTAGGAGCAGTCATTGAATCTCCAAATGACTTAGTCATCCTGCAGGAAGATTTGTTCCAAATAAAAACTGGTGTCAAAATCATGGACTGCAACTAAATGCTAAAAATTCCATTATTGTGTCTTTTATGAAGTATTCTATCCCAGGGACAGCCACATTAACAATATGCTTGTAAAAGATGACCCAGATGTTTGAGATTTGGAAATTTATGTGGACAGTGGCCTATCTTTTGGCCAACATATGTCTACTGTTGTAAGAATGTTCTTCTGTACTGTACAGCTTATTAACAAAGGGATTGTGTCTACATCTAGGGATGTCATTGTCCCCCTTTATTCATCCCTCATTAGGCCAATCATTGAATATAATGTCCCCTTTGGCATATATCTGTCTAGACACATGCAACAACTGGAATGCCCCTGGGGGTACCTAACTAAAAGGATACAAGGCCTAAGCAACATATCTTACATGGACCAATTCAAAGCCCTGTCACTATACTCTTTAACCTACAGACTGTTAAGGGGTGACTTGTGTCTGACATACTAAACATACACTAACCCAAAACTGATCAATTTACTGCACATCAGCAAGTCAAATGGCATCAGAAATATTTGGTCTTGGGATCTAGACCACTTTTGAAACATCAACAGAATGGTTTGTAGAGACAGGTATATCTCACAGAAGATACCACTGCTTTGGAACAGACTCCATCCATCCATGTAAAACAAAACTCACCCCTGTCCATATTCATGCAAAATTTGGATCTATGGATGGAAAACAGAAAAGTTACCCCCCAGGACTTCCCCCTGTACTACTAATGAACAAAGGCAGCTCCTAAATACTTTATACCATGCATGGGTCCCCTCATATTATCTATGGTATGATCCAGTTACTATATAATTATCGACCATGGGGAAGGGTAAGGCCAGTTTGTAAACAAATGAGCTAGGTTAACTCAAGCACATTAAGGGAAATTGGTTAGGCTTAAAATAGCCCACAAGGGAAGCTAACCTACCACTTACCTACTGGCAGCAATCCCATGGATGTCCATTGACAATGGTGCTTACATTCACCACTAGGTGTCTGTACTACTTAATTGCAGCCAGTCAGAGAGGTCCAACCACACCAGTGCCAGAGTTCAGCACCAAGACTGCATGTTACATAATGGTAACTTGTATCACAAATTCAGCCAGACAAATAATAATTATATGTAGCACTAAAGGCCTCTGTGCCAAAACATGACAAGTGGTCCACAAAGTAATAATCATTCTCTGCACTCAGCTAAGTTAGGCCAGCATATACAGTACACTCTTAACACTCTACTATGGCCAGAGCATCTAAGCCCACCACAATGAGCACCTCTGAATTCAAGGACTTTAAAAACACAAACCTATTAAAATTATACGATGAGCTCTCAAAATTCAAATGCAAAATAGCCAGCCCCCAAATAGGTCAGCTGTCACATATGTTGGTGAAGATGACACCATTAAACCAAGGTCCCATCTGACTAAGTTTTTGGTAGCACAGGTAAAAGTAAAAGATTCCACAGCACTTATCAAAAGAATAAGGGGCATTCCCTGGTGAACTGGCCACATTTCCCCTAGTCAATCAAGTGCATTATTGGGTCTCCCCTAAAAAGAAGTCACTAGTATAGTGTGACTAAACCAGTCAACAAAGAATACATAAATAAAATAAAATAAAAAAATATGGAGGCATATGTGAATGGGGCGTGCCTTCGTTGAAGGTTGTGCGTCAGGGCTGGTAACCCGGTACGTAAAAATCCACTACCAATCATTAGCGGACCGGAGTTCCGTTGTGGCCACCCCTAACTGGGAAAAGCCGAAAGACACAAACAAACAAACTCCAGTACCTAATGTACTGGGCAATGTAAAAATAAACCATCCTGGTGGACTGTAGTATTAATAAGCTATATAATTAATGAAAAAATAAATAAATACAGTCTTGGTGAAATGTAGTATTAATAAGCTATATAATTAATGAAAAAATAAATAAATACAGTCTTGGTGGAATGTAATATTAATAAGTTATATAATTAATGAAAATAAATAAATACAGAAGGCCTATAATAAATCAGACTCTACTCACATTAAAATCTCTGTCAAAACCTATTAGCAAAAATCTAAAAGTTACCATAAAGAATATTATAGTGGAACACAAATTAAAATTAGCATCCACAATCAAAGATAATCATAAATCCTTCTTTCTCATCTGCAACAAACTCTAGAAGATTTAGGATCTTTGCTTAGAAGTGTTTACATAGGTAATTTTATACCCCAAGTAGACTCCAAAGAATTTTTCCTCAGGTAGCCAGCAAATGTTGAAGGTGTGATGGGGAAGAATGAGATAACTGGGAACATATTTTCTGGGAGTGCAATGAGTTGGCAGACTTTAAAGATTCCCTGCAGATTGCTCTGTCGGAGATGCTTAGTCTGCAAATTGGTGTAACTAAGGAAATTACTTTATTTTTAATTGCTGGAACCTGTATTCTGAGAGTCTGCTTTCCAATCTATCTGCAAATAAACAGAGCTGAGTATATATTTTTTGGTTTTAGAGTTTGTTAATTGTTGCTTAGATCTCTGTTGAAACTGTTGTCTCCCTGTTCTGAGAGACTGCTTCCCACTCTATCTGAAAATATACAGAGATGAGTATATTTTTTTGGTTTTAGAGTTTGTACTGTTAGTTGTTGCTTAGATCTCTGTTGAAACTGTTTTGTCGCACCCACCCTCCCTATTTTTGGCTTGTAGTTTAAATTTGGTGGCTTTTGCAGTTGCCTGCCCCACTGTAGATTTGATCTGGGACACTCCCGCTGTCCCATCTCTTTACCACATTATACCTAATAAACTCTTTCTGCACTTGCTTTTAGTCCTTTTTAATTTAATTGCAATTTTTAAACTGCGTTTGGTCTAATATTGCTACATACTCGTGTGCTAGCTTGCACTGCATGTGAATTGTTTTTACTACTGTTTTTGCTACTTTTCTGTAAAAAAAAAAAAAAACTGTAAGCCTGTTTCCTACCGTTCCTGTAACTAGTGTTCCAGATACAGATTTGCTGTATCCAGAACTGTATGTAAGCTTCTGAGCCCCCAAGCCTTTCTGTGTTGGAGGGAAGCCTTCTAGCTTATCAGTGGGAGTGGTAAGCACTAGGTAACCTGTCTACCACATAGAGTGGTTCTGGCCCAGAAATTGTAGTTATTGGACATTTGGGCAATCTCTTCCATCTGTCTCAACTTTCTGGTTTGAAAGCCTGCATTTGCACTTGTCTCTGTCCTGTAACTCGTCTAGTGCAGATACAAATTCTTAGTTTTAGCACTTAAATTTGCTTATTCATGCTCAACACTTGTTCAGAACTTGTAAGCACTAAATAAGCTACTAATTACTATATCACTCAACCTTCCTCATTACCTAGAAGAAAACAGTTTTTGTACTTACTTTTCTCACTTGCTTAGAGAAAAACAGCTCTTGTACTCACTTTCCTCACTTATCTAGAGGAAAATCATTTTTTATTCAGGCATGTCCAAGGGTCAGCTCCCAGTGTTCTCTTCTGTCTATCTGATGAATATGGGCATCTTGAGGCAATGTAGAAATTGCCTCATGTACACAGACAACCCTCTCCTCCTACCACCCAACACTACAACCTGTGAGAGATGCACTTATCTAGCCAAACTGGAGGTAAAGCTCTCTCCAACCAAGACTGAACTTGACAGTCATGAGGAGAAGGTAAACATTTGCACCACACCACACTCATCACATAGTCTCACTAAATCTACACCACCAAAATCCAAACAGAGTAACACAAAAACATTTGCGGAGGCTCTCAATAATAATCTGTCTAAGCAACAGAGACCTCCAAAGCAGAAACACAAGCAACCTCCATCCCCAACACAATCCAAATGACACATAGCCCACAGAATCAATAAGGCAAAACAACGTACCCAACACACTAGTCATAGGTGACTATATAGTCAGGCACACTGATGTCCCACTCACCAGGCTAAACAAGGAAAAGGTTACTGTCAGTTGCCTGTCAGGTGCCAGGATCCACCACATAACCCACACACTCAGGTCACTCCACAACAAGGACAAATATGACTCTGTCATTGTCCATGTTGGTGTGAATGACCTGAGATGTACCTCCCTGGACTACATGAAAAGAGACATGGAAGAGCCCTCCGATCTTGTAGCCCAGGTAGGTATGACCCTAGCCCTGAGTAGCATTCTGCCATCACCCAGAATGATACCGCAGTACAAGGACAAAATGATTGACATCAACAATTGGGTAAGCTTCTGGTATCATTCTAAGGGGATCCAGTATCTGTCTGCTTGGGATGACATGGTCGACAGACCACAATGCTTTGCCACAGATGGCCTGCATCTGTCGTCCCTGGGATTCCAGATACTGGCTAAGGCTCTTGCTGCCCCTATAGTGCCTTTTTTAGGCAAGGTTCAAATAACAAATTCACCACCGTAACAGGAACAGGCAAGCAAAAACTGAGGGTAATGCTACTCAATGCTAGAAGTCTAAATCTCAAAATGCACTCACTCAAGGCACTCCTTAAAATGGAGAACATCAATATCTGTGCAGTGACTGAGACCTGGTCCAAGGCTCCAGACAGCACCCCTGCACTACCAGGCTATAACTTATACCACACTTTTCGGCCATGTAACCTGGACCGAAACACCAAAAGTGGAGGTGTGTCCATATTCATTAAGGATATCTACACCTCCAGGCTAGTTGCTCAGCATAATGCATCCGAGGTTATCCAAGTGCAACTAACTCTGGGCAAAACTGCAATCCAAATTGTAGCTTGCTACAGATCCCCCACCATGCCCCAGGATTTCCACTCCTCTATTCTTGATGTACTGGAAAATATTAAGGTTCAACCAAACACCCTAATAATGGGCAACTTCAACTACCCTACCATTAACTGGGAAAACTACTTGTGTACCAACTCCTTAGCTCAATGCTTTCTGGAATTCATAAACTCCAATGCCCTGGATCAACTTATCCATACCCCCTCCAGGGGCAACAATATCCTAGACCTAGTCATTACCAACATGAGTGACCAGTGTTCCACATCTGAAGTCAACTCCTCGTTGGTCTGATCCAACCATAAGCTAATCACCCTTGATATCCACATCTCACCCCCATTAAGGAAACCACGATAAAAAATTTCTCCAAAGCCAACTTCATGCTTCTTAAGACAGAAGTGGTGAACTTCATGACACCCATGCAGATGGAAAATACAGTTACAACTGCTCAATCCTACACAAATGCACTCTATAAGCACTTACACGAGTGCATGGATCGTGCTATCCCAAACAGAACCAAGATGCTATCCTCCAAAAAAAAGAAGCCACTCTGGTGGTCCCCTGCCATAAACAAACTGTACAACAGAAGGAAGAAACTGTTGCAAAAGAGAGTAAATTCCCATGAGTGGGGGAGCTCCCTGGTCAGCCTCAGTAAGAAGCTGAGATCCCTTATAAGACCCTCCAAAGCTAGTTACAAAAACAAAATCACCACTAATTCTAAGAACAACCACAAAGCATTCTATAGCTATGTCAAGAATCTCGATGGCAACACCCAGATCTGCTCTGAGTTACAGCACAATGGCATGAACATTACAGAACCAACTGATATTGCCAACATCCTGGCAGATAGGTTCAGTGCTAACATTACCCCCCCTCACCCACTAAAGGGCTCATATCTATACAGGAAGACTGCAGAGTCCCTGTAATCACAACTACGCAGGTAAAAGCTGCACTCTCTAAAGCCAAATACACAGCATCCATGGGACCGAACAACATCCCAGGCTGCGTTTTACATGAACTTCAGAACGAACTGACTCCCCACTTAAGCACCATGTTCAATAATAGCCTCGCATCAGGCTTTGTTCCCACTGAATGGCACACAGCAACAGTTATCCCACTCCACAAAGGGGGAGCCACCATTGATCCCGGGAACTATCGACCTATTAGCCTGACGAGCCTGGTCTGCAAGGCCATGGAACGTATCATCATGGAACTCATAAACAAAGACATTGGTAACCTCCAAACTCTGGATCCCACCCAGTTCGGGTTTGTGAAAGGCAGATCATGCCTCCTGAACCTGATTGACTTCTTTGAGGCAGTCATCAAAGCCGTAGATGAGGATAAGGTGGTTCACAGAGCCTATCTTGACCTCGCCAAGGCTTTCAACACCATTCCCCATTCTGGAATTATAGCTAAACTCACTAAACTAGGTATAAATCCCTACATCACAAGATGGGTTGCCAACTGGCTCACTGAAAGAACCCACACTGTAAAAGTTGCAGACTCCAAATCTGACCTCAAAGCAGTGACAAGTGGAGTACCACAGGGTTCCATCCTGGGAACTCTCCTGTTTGGTATCTACTTCTCTGAAGTACAGGCTAACACAGAACGCCTCTGACTAATGCAATTTACAGATGACTGCAAACTAGGAGCCATAGTCAAGTCCCCAAATGATGTTGGCATCCTACAGAAGGGCCTCGCTGAAACAGATGCCTGGTGTCAGAGCCATGGCCTCAAGCTCAATGCCAAAAAGTGTAGTGTCACCCCCTTTGGTAAAAACTCTGTACCCATGAACTACCACATAGGCAGCAATCTACTTAACACCGAATGTGTGATAAGAGACCTTGGGACCCAGGTGGATAGTAGTCTCTCCTTTGATAGTCACATCGACACAGTAGTTAGGAAGTCCTTCTACGTGGCACACCTCATCATAAAAGGGTTCTCATCCAGGAAAAAAAGAGGTCATTGTTCCCCTCTACTCGACACTCATTAGACCCATTATAGAGTACAACGCCCCTTTTGGAATGTACCTCACAAGACATCTGCAGCAGCTGGAAAGGCCACAGAAGTACCTCACAAGAGGATTACTGGCCTCAAACAAATGCCCTACACTGACTGCCTCAAAAAACTCCAGCTTTACTCCGTAGCATATTGCCTACTACGAGGTGATCTCTGCCTGACATATAAAGTTATGCAAACACAGCGCTGTTGGACATGCTACACCTAAAGAAATCACAATCCCTCCGAGCTACACGCTCTAGGGACCTAAACCTTGTCACCACAATAAACAAGACATGCTGGAGGGATAGATTCCTGTCCCAGAGACTACCCATACTCTGGAACAGGCTACCCATCTATGTCAAGCAAAGTTCTTCATTAGCACTCTTCAAGAAAAATCTTGATGAGTGGATGGGAAATAAAAAATATACCCCGGGGATCACTTCTGTGTCTCTGCTTGACAGTGGCACAGTAAAATAACTTTCTTGGGTGGTGTAAGCTAGGGAACCTTGTTGGCTAGGCTTACGTAGGCCCTTGGGCTGATAGCCTAGTACCTACCTATGAACCTATGAACCTATTGAGCTATCAAACAGAGCTGGAATTGCCTAGACATAGTAAGACCTTGCTGAACCTAATTAGGATTGCTACCAGAAAAACAGTTATTAGAAAATGGAAATCTAAGTCTACACCAACTTTACTAGAAGTAGCAAATATAGTAATAGAGATAAAACAACTGGAAATGGGATCTTTAGAAAACAGTAGGAGTAAATCACATGAAAAAATGGGAACTGTGAGAACAATATATGCAGAGGATGAATGTGGTTTAAAAGAAGGCATGATTTGAATGAGCTATGTAATGTTTGACTGACAATGACTGGATAGATTATAAGTGATGTATAACGTTTGCAGCTACAATTGTGCCAACATAATTTGTAATGTATAATGTCACATATGTTAAGGAAAGATGAGACCATTATATCAAGGTCCCATCTGATCAGGTTTTTGGTTTTGGTAGCACAGGTGGAAGTAAAAGATTCCACAGCAATTATCAAAAGAATAAGGGCATTCCAAATTTCCCCTAGTCAATCAAGTGCCACATTGGGTCTCCCATGAAACGAGGTCACTAGTGCAGTTGGACTAACTCAGTCAACAAAGAATAAATAAAAAAAATAAAATAAAAAAAATACTCCAGTACCTAATATACTGGGGAATGTAGAAAAAATAAAAAATACAGTCTTGGTGGGATGTATTATTAATAAGCTATATAATTAATGAAAAAATAAATAAATACAGTTTTGGTGGAATGTAGCATTAATAAGCCATATAATTAATGAAAAAAATAAATACAGAAGGCCTATAATAAATCAGACTCTACTCACATTAAAATCTCTGTCAAAAACTATTAGCAAAAATCTAAAAGTTACCATAAAGAATATTATAGTGGAACACAAATTAAAATTAGCATCCACAATCAAAGATAATCATAAATCCTTCTTTCTCATCTGCAACAAAGTCTAGAAGACTTAGGATCTTTGCTTGGACTTGTTTACATAGGTATTTTTATACCCGAAGTAGACTCCAAAGAATTTCTCCTCATATAGACAGCAAATGTTGAAGGTGTGATGGGGAAGAAAGAGGTACCTGGGAACACATTTTCTGGGAGAGTAATGAGTTGGCAAACATAGTTTGTAATGTATAATGTTGGCAACTGAAATGATGTCAGTATGGTTGGTTTTCATTTATATAAATGTAAGATTGCCTATGTCATATATGAAAATTTAATAAAGATGTTTCTAGTTTAAAAAGATCCTTCTTTCTCATTTAGACTCCTGTTTGGAGATTTATGTCTATCATTCTGTGCTATGAATGACTCACCCCTTCTTGATCTCCTACACCTTGAAAAACAAATGGTTCTGTAACACTCATACCGAAGACTTGAATCTCCATCATCAAACAAACAAGACATGCTGGCAGGATAAATTTCTTACTCATTGTTTCTTCCATCTCTGGTATATGCTGCATTTAAAAAAAAAACAGAGTGATACTCTTGCTTTAAGGCAAACCTTGATGATTAGATGGTTGTGCATAAATGCATCCCTGTTCTACCATGCAAGGGTGTGTAATGGCAAGGAATAATTCTTCCTTGTATGCTGTAGGAATGTGTGAATCTGTAAAGTGTGCCATGGTCAGCAGTTTTGTTTTCCTTTTTTTCTTTTTTCTTTTTTCTGATCATGGTAATAACCAGCCCAAGTCCTATTACTATGCAGTCTAAATTCCTGTGATTGTTTTCCTGTAGAAGCCAATCTCAGTGCTTACCCAGCAATTTCTAGTCAAGTAGTCATTCAACTAGAGACTGGTAGAGGATGTAGCAATGTGTGCATTCAGGGATGATTTTCTTTTAGTAAGTACATGCTGTATTTATTTATTTTCTTTTATTCTCTTTTTACCAAGAAAAAATACTGGAATGTGGTTTGTTGCTAAGTTTTTGGTATTTTTTTCAGTATGTTGGTCAGTGTTTTGGTGTTTTTGCATTAGGTCAGTCAATGTTTCCTTTCCAGTTGATGAAGCTGAAAACAGTCTGTGTAATAATCAAGAGTTAACTTACATGTATAAAACAGCAATGGTTCCAAGAATCCAGTCATTAAGGCTACAAATACATCATTCCCAGACTGCGGTATGGTTTGCTGTTTGAAATCATATTCTGAGGTGCTATGCAAAGGAATACATTTGAACCTGCAATCTTCAGATAGCAACAACCATTTGAATATCAGTTGGGGAAATAAGATCAGTAAACTGTTGTCAATACCAGTTTGCTGGTTCTAGAATTAAAAGGCATAGCCAATGATCAGTCTGAGATTCAGTATAAAATTGACATGCAGAAATTGTTTTGTGAACTTGAAATTTTCTTGTATCAAAATTAAATAACTATAATGAGACATTGTTTATTCTGAAACATATCTTAAGTTTTGTTTGCTTACCAAGGGTCTTAAAGTTAATTAAGTTATATTCTGGTTCAACACTGTCTAAGGACTTTATTTCTAAATGGAAGGCAGTGAAGGCTGCTGAGCGTAAGAAACAGGTTGAAACAGTTAAGCAACATGCTATTTTTAGCAGCCAGTGAGAGTAAACATTTGCAGAGATTGGAAGTCGTACGATATAAGGTCAAAAGAGAAGAAACCATTTTGAGAAAAAAAGAGATAAAGAACTTCAATAGGGACAAGTATGAGGATAACAGAATAAATAATGAGGACAGCGACATTGTTGCTGCTGATACTGAGACAAGTTCAGACATTGTTGATGTTAATATTATGTCACCTGTAAGCATTACTCCAAGTGATGAAGGATACATCAGTACCACTGACACTGTTGTTGCACAGATACTGCATCAGAATTTGTCTCCTGAGAAAAAGTCTGATTCATTTTCTAATAACTGTGATATTTTATAGAATGAAGTGATTACAATTACATCCATTTCAATGCTGCAGTCAGATTCACTGATTGCAATACCAAACAGTGTGTTCAAACAGGTCCAGTTACTTATTCATTAGCAAATGGAAAGTCATCCTTGAAGAACCAGCAACAACCAATCAAGTGGTTGCAGATGACACAAGAAGGGTTGACTTGGTGGAAATTATGCCATTGCTTGCAGGGCAGACTGTGACTCATCCATGGCAGCAAAGGGACAAAATACACCAGTAATGGACATATTACATCTTATAACTTTAATTATTCCTGACTGACTTTTGGATCATGATGAGGTCATGCAAGGGATTTTTAGTTTCATTCTGATGTTAAGCGTGTCTATTAGTCAGACTGTCATCCTCCTTAAAGAATATACATTTGGGTTATTTTTATCACTGATAACAACTATGAAAGATATAGTTGGTTGAGGAAGAGTTTATTCAGACCAATACAATACCCCTAACTAATGCTTTTGAAATAGTATGTCAGGGTGATAAAAGGTGTTTGTTAAATAACAAAGCAAATTATATTATAATCTTAATACAAATGAATAGGACTGTTTAAATTCCCTCTTGAATGATAAATCTGTTAGGCTGATGAAAGGTCATAAAGGGGTTGCCATGGTTCTTATCAATAACACTGACTATTGTATAAAAACAGCTGACTTATTGTGTGATACTATTTTTATGACAACATATCCAAACAAAAATATCCTAAAGCTTTGAGAAGGGTTGGCAGTTTTTTAATGATTCACTTTAGTAGGCCCTCAAATTAATATATTATTAAAGTTTTTTATAGTGAAAAACCTGTCATTAGTATCATATTTGGGATACCTAAAGTCCACAAGGATATATATGTGAATCCCCAGAGAGACCAATTGTTTCCTCTAGAGGTTCAAATTAGAACCAGTTTCTACTTTTGCAGATACAGTGCTTAAACTAGTAGTTCTGAAACATCCATCTTTTCAAAGAGATTCTTTTGATTTTTAAGAATAAACAGTAAATACTACTGAATTGTATTAGGAAATATAGTATGCAAATAGCAATGTTACAGGAGACAGAATGTTACAGGAAACATATTTGAATAGAAACGAGTATGTAGAATTGAAAATGATTTTACAGTGGGTATTCAGTAGGGTGTCAGGGACAAATAAAAAGGAGTAATAATGCTGATTGTGAGAGAGGATGAAATGCTAGAAAAGGAAAAGCTAGACAATAACAATAGATTTGTGGTAAGAACGTAAACATTGGCATGTATTTATATTCCACCTAGAACAACTATTATGGAGCGTAAGAGAATTTCGGAAGAACTCATTAGCTTTCAACAGGAAATATTACTTATGGGTGAAAACTGGAACCTGATTTGCAATACTGTAGAAAATATAACAAAAGAGGGTACATTTCTGAAGAAATATATGAGAATATTTGGAATGGAAGATGTACATTTATTAGTAAGACATCAATCAGAATTTGCATATTATTTCCCAAGGGTTAATAACTTGGCTAGACTGGATATAAATTTTATTCGACTGTAGCATATATATATATATATATATATATATATATATATATATATATATAGATTCACTTTGAATAATTGAATGTTCAGAACATTGACGTTCTGATCATCGAGACCAGAACATCGATGTTCAGAACATTGAAAATTCAAAATGAACTGTAAAAAAAAAAAAAAAAAAAAAAAATCACAAACACTATGTTATGCATGTTTGCCCCCCTGCACCCCCCATGTGGGGGGCTGTGCCCCCCACACACCCCCTACTTTAATATTCCAACTCCGAGATCGCACTACAGTGGGATAAGGGAAATCTCCCGTTTACCGCTATAGGCGGTAGTGCTAAACAGGAGATTTCCCATACCCTACCTGCAATGCCAACACTCAGATGACACACACACACACACACACACACACACACACACACACACACACACACACACACACACACACACACAACATGCAGGGCACCTTGCTGCCCTGCATACACACCCAACATTCCACAATCTCACTTACCTGGCACTTCCACTTTAAACCTTCGATGTTCTGAACATTGATGTTCTGGTCTCGATGATCAGAACTTCGATGTTTTGAACATTCAATTATTTAAAGGGAACCCATATATATAATATATATATATATATATATATATATATATATATATATATATATTTAAATGAAATCTTTGAAACACATCCAAGAACTATTTCAGATCATGCACCAATAAAACTAAGATAAAAATGCATGGTAATGAAGTAAGAATAAGAAATAGGTACATTCCCACTTATCTGTTAAAAAGAGAGGAATTTAAAGAATGTGTAGTGGAAATTATTCATAAATTATTAGGGAAGATACAGATTTTTTTTCAGAGGTGATAGAGAGGAGGATTAAAATGAAAATGGAGTTCAAAATATCAGAAATAAAATAAAAACAGATATGGGAAACAGGCAGTAGGAATTATTTAGAGGCATAGTCAAAGGTTAAAGTACTGCAAAAGAAGAAGAATCTTACAGAGTAAGAAAAGGAACAATTGCAGATTGCTAAAGGGAATTTAAGGGAGTAATTAGTCATAGTTGTGAGTATGGGTGTGAGTGTGCAGTATGGAAGGAGTACCACAGCAGGTCTAGCCGCCCAGCTCTGTAAACCTAGATGATTGTCACTGGTGAAGTGGCACCTGACCCCA
>NC_056750.1:612410609-612418109 GCF_019279795.1 Protopterus annectens | reverse complement strand
TGGGAGTGCTGCAATAGTAGATGATTATTAAATACAGAAACTTACAAACTGTGGAGAATATGTTTCTTTGTTTCAAAACCTGATACTTGGGTACTAGGAATGCCAAAAATAGATTTTTTAAGACATAGCTTCTTGCTATTTACAGTGGATGGACATTTACATTTAATGGACAATGTTAGCAGTATGAGTGTGGTCCTGTAGGGATCTGGAGGATGCTAAGTCTACCACTGCCAATGTCTTGTAAAGTGACCTGGAAATGGATATTGAGATGTTACAGAAAAAATACAGCAAGTGGGCTTTGAAATGTAGTTTAATTAAACAAAGTGCACTTGCAATTTACAGACCATAATTTAATTTATTTCAGGTAGTCCAGATCCTGGTAGATTGTATACCATTAGACTTAATTAGGGAGAGGTGTCATTCTGTGGAAATAAGCAGACCTAGTTTCAGTGAAAGCGCTGTGATTGTTTGCAGGTAGAACGTTGCAGGATGTGGAGCCAATGTGTTATTATTTTTAATGGATTTGTTATTTCAAAGTATGGTTTTCTTTGTTGCAAAAGAAGGCAGGATTGAATGAGCCATATAATGCTTAACTGACAATAATGGGATAGAAACATTATACGTGATGTATAATGTTTGCAGCTACATTTGTTTCAATGGTGTCTGTGATGCATAACTATTTTTGGGCCTGTGTCCCAATTTTATTTTTCACTTTGCCCAGAATTCTTGCTGTAAGGTTGAGAGGTATGGTTCCATGCTAAATCAGAAGGTTGTATTTACCTTGGAAGACTTTTCAGCATAATTATGAGAAACAGAGCGTTTTTAATATCTCCACTTATTTCCAATATAAACTGCCATGTAACCTTGCAAATAACTTTTTTATTATGCTACTTTAATTCTTTTGAAATTGACAGGTATGCTTCATTGGTTCGGACGTAAGCATAGTGTGCTGTGACTGATTTCTTGCAGCAGTCTGTGGCTTACTTATCACAATAACTTTTCTGTGTTTCTGGGTATGTGATCAATTTAACAGTTTTAAAGATGTTTTCCAAAATTAAATAAATCCATAATAAATGAAAAAAAGTAATCCTTTCTTCACTTTGAGCTATTGACAAAGTGTGGGAATTTGTTTTTTTCAGAAGCGATGGTCAGCATTACAGCTTAGTAAACGGTCAGTCTGTGAATAACTTCTGCACAAATGAAAATGTCTAAATGTCAAATGGCTTTAGATTGGAGGGAAGTTACATGTTTACTTCAGTATGTAGTATGATCTTAGAGAGTTTATAGATTTCTTATTGATTTAATTTTTGCTGAGCAGTTGTTTGTTTTTATTGATGGTCCTTTTGGTGGTGGGAAATTGCATGGATGAATCCATTTCTATTATGATTTTTTTTCAGATATTTTGACTTCCAGACAATTTCAATCAGTGAGACTGTGTCATGTGATTACTGAGGGTGCCTATTTTACAAGTAGGGGCTCCTTTTCTGTGTGTGTGTGTGTGTGTGTGTGTGTGTGTGTGTGTGTGTGTGTGTGTGTGTGTGTGTGTGTGTGTGTGTGTGTGTGTGTGTATAAGAGAGAGAGATTTAATATGTATACTGAATATATTTTTGCAAATTGAATTCTTAGTTAAATAGGCCACTCTTCTTAGACAAGTAGACTTGAGTAACCAATATTAGATCTTAGCCATCCAGCTAGGAAAGTTTAGTATGTGGATTTTCCTTTCGGTTTGATGAAGGCTATGCTACTTACTTAAGGAGTACATTCATGGCTATCCATCCAGTTGTAGTGTTGTTGAACTACATTGTTTGATAATGAGAGGAACATTTTACAGAAGTTGAATGTTTTTGTGTCAAGAACCTGTCTATACAAAGTGGCTTATTTATGTTGCAGTGAAGGCTGTGGTCTTTGTAGTGAGTGTTTTAAATATAATCAGTATTTCTCAGGTGGAGAAAGTCTCTTAAGGCAGGATCTTTCTTAGCCTGGAAATCAAGCCAGTGATGAAATTTATAGGGGCCAGTGAGAGACAGAGGAAAGCAAGAAGCTTTTTAGTCTGTTTGGATAACTAAGTGAACTCATTCCATTGACCTTTTTTGTCAGAAATGGTTGTAGTCTTTCTTTTGGCATGGTGTTTTGCTGAGGCACGTGCCAAAAGGGGTATTGCACTCAATAATTGCTCATGTAAAGGAAGAATACAGGGATGTTATGACCTCCTTGTCCATGGATGAGATACCCTTACTAATGAGGTGGGCCATGTAAAAAGCTTTCCGTACAACGGAGACAACGTGGTGGTCAAAAGTCAGGTTTCTATCAACCTGGGTGCCCAAGCACCTCACAACTGATTGCGTGCTTACAACATTGTTATTAATGTGATAATTTGTGGGGACATTACTATCCTCAAAGGGGATGATTGTGCATTTTTTGGCATTTATCTTGAGGCCATGTTTCTGGCACCAGTCATTTGTTTGGGTGAGACCCTCTTGTAGCTTATTCAGAATTGTTTTATTAAGTCAGTAATGTGAATTCTTTACTTTATTGCAAATTTGTTGGCTTATTTTTGTGGATTATAGTATTGTAGGACTGCTAATGTTGACATTGTATGTAGATGGACTGCTGGAGTGGTTTTCCCAGTGAGAAATGCTAGTGCTGTAGTGAATATCTGTTTATTTGTAAAAAAAAAAATCTATATATTAACTAAGATGTTAGAGTTAGAGAATTAAAATCAGAATGAGAATTAGAATTTTAAGGCAAATATTAGGCATTTATTAATTGTTCGAATGCACCTACAGTACAGCCAGGAGGTCGACTTTGGTCTCCTGTGGCAGTGAAAGAGTTAACTATATGATATATTTTATATGCGGCCCCAAGACAGTTTCTGTTCACTCAATGCTGCCCCGGCAAGCCAAAAGGTTGGACACCCCTGTTATAAATAGAAGTATCAAAATGGAAAGAAATGATGATGAAACAGTGGGAGTTCAAGAAAGATGGAATAGTAGAATTTTGGATGCATGACTGCAAGGAGAACAACAGCCATACAGAATATTTTATTTATAATGTAACAGAAAGTTTCTAAAAATTAAGCCAACATGTGAATGGAGGAAGGAGATTTTTATCAATAAGAATAAAAGAAAATGGGGCTATAGAAAATAGGTAAGATGGGGCTGGAATTATTTGGAGAAAATTAACAAAAGAACCAAGGCACTGGGAGCACATAAATAAGGAGGCAAATCTAATAGAGCAGGATGATGCCAAGCAGAAATTTGGACAGCAAGGTAGCTACTGCTTTCCCTGCCAAGGATTGCTAGCACAATTGAGGCAAAGGGAAAAGGACAGGGACGTGCTAAGTGAAAGACCAGCTCTGATCGAGTTTTGCTTGTGTCAAGAACAGAAGCTGACGTTAAACATGGATAATTAGTAGGGCATAAAAATATCACATGTCTACTATAAGAATGAATCGGAAAAGTTTAGAGAAGATTGGAAAGGCAATTTACAGAGGAACAGTGTGGCATTTGCATGTTTCCCAGGTATGCAAAAAGTCTAGAAGGTTTAGGATTTTTACATGGAAATGTTTATATACCTCAATCAGACATAAAAGATGTTTTCCTCATGTAGATAAGAAGTGCTGATGGCATGGTGGAAAAGAGTATTGTAATTAGGAACATGTCTTTTGGAATGTAGTGGATTGACAGATTTAAAACATTTCCTACAGAGTACTTTGTCAGAAATGTCAGTGGAGCAAATAAATGTAACTAAGTAAATTATTCTTTTGAGCTGGGATATAGAAACTAAACTACTTACATACAGTAAGGCTTTACTTAGTTTAATGCTATTAGCTACCAATAAAAGTAATTACTAAGAAATGGAAATAAAAATCTAAGCCAACTATAGCTGAAGCAGTGAATATTGTAAAAGAGATAAAATAAATAGAGCTGGGATCTTTAGATAAGTGCAGGAGCAAATTACATAGAAATAAATGGAATTTGTTGAAACAGCACATCAAGCATAATTTTCAGGATGATGAGTGAAATTTAAGGGAAGGCAGGAAATGAGCAATTTAAGTAATGGAGTTAATGAAAATTGTTTCAGAAGAAAACATATATGTATCCTGCATCTAAATAATAAGAGAAATGTAGTTATGTTTTTTTCTGTTACTGTTATGCCTATTCCTGTCACTTTTTTAAAAATGTCATGTTTAATAAAGATATTTAAAAAAAGGAATTCTGAACATACCCAGAAATAAATGAGGATGACAAAATCTATTACATTTTCTTTTAATATTACTCTAAATCAGTAAGAAAGTTAATATTTTTGCATCAATGTGCTTTTCATGAACAATAAGAAATATGAAACCCTAATGTTTGGTATTATTGACTTGATGCACTTACACACGCGCACACACACACACACACACACACACACACACACACACACACACACACACACACACACACACACACACAATGAAGTCATGATTCTGGTGCCCCTTTTCTGAAAAAAAGGCAGTGCTGATCACAGACTGAGTATGCCTACCAATGTCTGAGTAGTTATTCTTTCAACAGACCTGGAATAATAATTTCATCTGATTTAAGCAGAGGCCCTTGAATGCAAAAAAGTGCTTTTTTCACCAAATATTCTTTACTGGAGCTTCATACACAACATTCATAAAGTACATTATTCCATTAATATCAACTCACATTTAAAATGTAACATGACACTGATGTGTTAATTAACATTCCCTAACATTTCATCTTATATAACCATCTAAAAGGTGCACTCAGTATTATTGTTACTGATTCCAGTACAATTTCAAACCTGCTTATCCATTTAAGAAATACTTCCATGCAGCATATGAATGAAAAGAGTAGAATAATCTGCCCACTGTTTACCTCCAGATATTTTATTATTATTCATACCCATTTTGTTGAATAATCTGAAAAAGTATGTTGTCCAGTCATTCTGTATGCTTTCCATCTTCTAAAAGTTGTGGCTGTTAATATCAAGATAATTATCCTAGCCATTTCCATGTGGCCAAATACATATATAGGTTTTTGGGGGAAGTCCTCAGTATCCAAAAGTATATATGTAATTCACTTGCCAGCTGTGTTCTAGTGCCCAGTTGAACACCTATAGTTATAAGGTCCCACATCTCCCTAATCTCGGTATAGAACCATTTCATATGTAGGTAGTCGTCCCCTACCATACCACATTGTCAGCATGTTCCCACAAGCTGACCATTCCTACCTTTTAGTCTCACTGATGTAGTTTGCCATGTATAAATTAACTTAACGTGCCTGGATTGTGACAGTGGTGGTAAGTGCTTCTGTGTCTGCAGATCCCATTCTTACTTACACTTATTTTCACACAGGAGCTCTCCCAGCATTTTCCTATGTCTGCTGACTATTTAGGGCTGGATTTTGCCCTTGTCCCAAAGTATTCTTAAAGAATGTCCCAAGCAAGCATGAGCCCCAATTGGTCTTTGTCCATAGCTTGTCCTTCCTTTTTCTTTACCTATTCTGAGAGGGAAGATCTCATCGCATTGTTACTCATCAGCCATAACCTGATCTGGAAGAGCAGTGTTGCCTTCAGTTTGCATAGGTGGTTCAGTGAAATCCTAGCTGTTGATAAAACGTTATCCTTGGCCCTTTGTTCCTTTCCTTATCTAAAACAGACTTTTTCTTCCCAGTTTTCTGGACCTCCATGAGCCCTTACTTTGTTGGACAGTGATGCTCCTTTATGTCTATTTATATGACGATGTCTAACTCTGCGTTAAACCAAATTGGTTATATTTTTTGACCAGCTCTGATATATTTCCCGGCTATTCAACTGATATTAGATTTACAAAAGTTAGGTAAGCCCTCCACTAGATGTCGGAATAAACACGTTCTTTTTACTCGTCATAGGCTGCAAACCAAAGCTTAAAGCTTCTTATTTTCGTTAGGAAATATCAGATTGGGCAGATATCTCATTAAGAAAATGACTTTAAATAGTAGGAACATCTTAATCATCCCGAATTTACTTAAGAATATCAAAGAGAGTTTCTCCCATGAACATAATTTCTGAGTGGATTCTTCCGAAAGAAGCAAAGCATTCTTATCTAAACTCTTTGCTATATCTTAGATTAGATTTATCCCCTTATATGTCCACCCTTTGACCATCCCAATTTTACTGCTGAATCTTCTTTTAGTTCACTTTTAAAATGCTTCCTTTGCAGTCATGAGATGGTGAATGGTCACTAGCACAAATAGAATTGGTGGGAGAGGGCAGCCTTGTCTTCTGCTGTTATTTATTAACACCTTCTCAAATATAGTATAGTTAGTTGCTATTCAAGCACTTGTCCCTTTATAAAATAATTTTACATTTATTAATGAAAAGGCAAGGCAACCACAATTTTTGTACTAATCCCCGTATGTAATCCCATACTATGGAAACTAATGTTTTATTTCTAAAGTCCGAGAGTAATGGTGCACCTGAAATTGCTTTTTGTTACTCTCTCCTTATGTAAAGCCACAGCCTTATTAAGCTGGTTCACCTGATCTATGCTTCACACATCTTTAATGATTAGTGGACATTACCTTTTTTACTATCTACTGTAGCCTGTTAGCATATAATCTGTTTTCCAAATGGACAATGATATAGGTCTGCAATTGGTATTAATTCACTTTGCCCAGGTTTTAGTATCATCACAACTTTGCAGTGCTAGATTATTTTGGTGGTTACTTATTTTCTCTGACTACTGATAAAGATCAGACAATGGTTCCCCCAATTCATTTTAAAACTTTTATAAAAGTTTGGCATAAGGCCATCCAACCCAGGAGCCATCCCTGAATGCAAATCTTCTATGGCTTGACTAATTTCAGCTCACATTATGGCTGGGCAAAATGGCTTGAATCTGCACTTGATATTCTAAGCTTCCCCATTGTATCAAAAATTCTAGATAATCTGTTAGACTGGCAAGCCTCTTTTGTGTAAAAGCTGCCTGATATTCCTGTGCCATGACTTCATGTATTCCTTTATAATCTGTTACAGTCCTACCCTTCCTATCCTCTAAGTTAACAATTACTAGCATTTCTGCTCTTTCATGACATCTTTTTGTTAAGATTTTAGGTGAAGCAATTCCCTTATTCCAAAAGAACAGGCTATGCCTCTCCCAATGTTCCTATATATAGCTGAAACATAAGACTTCTGTTGTTTTGTAAGGCTTGTTATTGATCTAAGAAGCAGACTGTCTCTACAACCATGTCCTTTATACTGACTTTCAATTTCTTGTACAGTCTACTTGCTCCTTTCATTACATTTTTGTTAAACTGTCTATTTCTATGCAACAACTTTGTATATCTTGCTTAAAGTGCCTCCATTGTATAAACACACACACACACACACACACACACACACACACACACACACACACACACATATATATATATATATATAGGATCATAGGAAGTTATTAGGCTAATGGCGCTGGGGCCCTTACAAGCCTAGCGAAGAGTTTATCCCCAAAAA